>NW_028143693.1:0-55000 GCF_977018435.1 Lepisma saccharinum
TGTACGTTTTTTCCACGTGTCTTGACATCCAATGTATCCCTGCAAATGTTTGGTGAAGATCTGAGTATGTAGTTTTTGACCTTATCTGGAACCTCCCATCTGAAAATTTGAAAATTCCTAAAAAATCCGTCCAAAATCTTGATGTCTCCAATCTCTTGTTTTGTACGTTTTTTCCACGTGTCTTGACATCCAATGTATCCCTGCAAAGTTTGGTGAAGATCTGAGTATGCCTTACAGTGCATAAAGCAATTTTTGCCAACCTACACACACACTGGGCAAGGAGAGGCGGCACTGCCGTAAAAGAGAGAGAGATGGGTGGATGGCAACACAGTATGTGTGTGCGTGTGTGTGTGTATAATATGTAGCATTATTAACTAGAGTGTGTTGGAAACCCACTTACAACTAAAAAAAAATAGAGATGGCAACGTTGGTGTAAGATGAAGAGTGAGAGAGACCCATGGCTGGCAACAGTGGTGAGCGAATGTGCCATATCGTAATTTTCCAACTCCGTATACCGCGACCTTTGTAAACCTCGCTCTCTCGGGAACGATGTGCCACACACACGCGCGCGCGCGCCTGTATTGTGACGCAAACAAACAATTAATAATTATTGTTTTTTTTAGGATACCTGGCCCCTATAACCTCGCCAGGGTGCGTGGTGCCCAACACCAAAAAAAGTTCTATATAATGGTCGTGGGGCTATCAAAGCCGCCAACAATGCCTCTGTAGAGAGTTTTGTGAATTATTAATTTTTTTTTTTTATTTGCGCACCGAACTAACTTACATTGTATTTTATAAAACTTTGTTGATTTTTTTTAGTATGTGGCAATTATTTTACGAATTATTTTTTAAAACTGCTCTGTGACCCTCTCGTTCTTCACGTCGTGGACGAAGGACTTCTCTGCGACCAGGATGACGCTACATAGAGTATCGGCGGGCAACGGACTGTTGAACTCGCAGACGACCTTGATGTTGGTGCGATCGTTGACCACAACCTGCTTTCTCTTAGATGTGTTGATGACGAACATCGGCCTGCGTGCTTTGAATTCGCTGGGCGTGTAGTACATGTCCACGTTTCCCTCGGTCACGCGTTTGTAAGCCGAGAACGCTTCAGTAGTGGGGTTGGTGGGGGGACCAGCACAAGAAAGGAAGAGTCTTCAAGCAGGTTTGGCTATACTTAAAACTAGGTCAACATAAGCATATGAGTTTTTCGATCAAGTGCGGAACCCCCTCTAATCCAAGATTTTTGTAAAAAATGCCCCCCACTTGGGAATTTTTGAGAAAGGAAGAATTCCTCTCAGATTGATACTTACAAAAAGCACTTCTGTGATATTGTTTTGGCTATACCTGAAATTGAGCCCCACACACATACACGCACACATACACACACACACACACACACACACACACACACACACGCACACACACGCACACACACACGCACACACACACGCACACACACGCACACACACATATTTATTTTACCTGGAATATTTCAATTGGGCACCAGGCTCAACTTGTATATCTAGTATTAAGATAATCTAGAATTGCTCCGTGACTCTCTCATTATTATAATCTATTCATATTTAGAGTCTGTCCAAGTTGTTATATAAAATTAATACACTTGGCATTAGGTCAGGCCTTCTGGGACATGCATGTCTGTGCAGGTCAGATTCCCGCGCCACGGAGTTGTGGGATCAATATTCGGGGCAATTTCTTGGCGCGGCAGGCAACAGGTGGGATCGGATCAATATTTCGAGCAGAACAATTCTTATTCGCTCTAGTAGTTCTATTGCCTGTAATTTCTCCTGCAGGAGTCTTATTCGATTTAGTTCCAGACAAATCCGCTCGCCTCAGCATGGAGGCGCTGCGGTCTGGATTGCATGTACGCTCAGCAGAAAAACGGGATGTACACTCAGGAGACAAAAATATAAGAAAAGGTCTCATGTTTCTGAATGCACCCCCAACCCACCCCCACACACCCCCAACCCACCCCCGCACACACACATACACACACACACACACACACACACACACACACACACACACACACACACACACACACACATATTTACTTCCGGTCCACTTCCGGTCCACTTCCAGTTTGAGTTCAATTGGGCACCAGGCCCAACTTGCATATCTAGTACTAAGACAATGTAATATGCAGAGGCTTTCTAGAATTGTTCTGTGACTCTTTCATTTCTCACATCATAAACATATGATTTTTCTCCTATGAGAATAACACTACATATGGTGTCATCAGGTAATGCTTCGTGGAATTCACAGACAATTTTAATGTTTGTCCTGTCGTTCACCACAACTTGTTTCCTTTTTGAAGTGTTGATGACAAACATGGTCTCCGTGCTTTGAATTCATCTGGAGTGTAATACATATCAGTATTGCCTGTAGTGACACGTTTGAAGGAAGAAAAAGCCTCATATAATTTGAGGAAATCATTCTTGGACATGTCTAAATTGTAATTTTCTCTAGGAAAGACCTCATTTCTGCCATTTTTAAGATATATGTTCTTGATGTTGCAGCTATCAAATTTACTTGAATTTTTTTCCTGATTGTTGTGTCTCCCAGTCTGAAACAGTACCACCACAAAATCAGGCATGTCATATTGAATACTGGAGAATGAATTTGTAGCATCAAACTCATAATATGTACCAGTTGCGGGCCTCTGTACGCATTGATATGTATAAAATTGAAGAGGAACCTGTGGATTTTTTACTATATCAGCTTTGTGTTTAAGAGCATAACTGGCCTCATATTCAACAACAGGGATTCTTAACTCCATAGTCTGAATAATGCATTTGCCCTCATCAGGTAAGGTATTAGGCAGAGCTTCTCCTGTAGGGTTTAATGTGCTGTACCTCATCAAGGCATTATTATCATTGGCAGCTCTTCTAAATGTAATTCTTAACCCACCCTTCCACATAATATCTTTGTAATCCGAGAAGAATCCTGGCAACAGGCGCATCGGGAACAGCACTGTGTGGCTCTTGGTTAATATTTTCTCGCCAGCCTCAAATCCGCCTATTTTGTAGTAAGAAGCCTCGGTTTTGGATAATTTTAATGTGGCCATAGCTGTGGAGGTAATGCCGGGATAATCCACTCTGTTTATAACAACGCCGTGCTTTCTGATCTCAATTTCAGAGAACAGATGCGGCACAAAATTGTCCACAAGTCTTATATTTGAATTTGCCGGATAATCTGTACCATCGAGCTTTACAACATCAAATTTGATGTATAAATCTGCTCTGTGGGGGTGTATAAATCCGTCCCCCACATCCAGATCAACCTCAATCTCTGTGTTGGGTTGATTTAAATTTGCAAATGTCCTCCTGTTTGGGGGGAATGATTGCAGCTCATAACTCTCAATATTTTCCATTGTATGTATTTTTATTTAAATGTTAATCTCTATGATAGCAGTTGTTGTGGCTCCAGCAAAATCAACTAATTCTTCTTTTTCATTGGTGACCATCAATTCGATGTAATCTATTCTGTTGTGGCACACAGGAAAATATAATGTTGGGGATGGATTGTAGATGATTGGCTCCATGAATTCAGAATTAGGTTTGAATGTTGCAATGATGCCTGTTTGTTTGTGAGTGCCTATGCCATTTGATTTGGTGATCATACCCTCGGCCACATTACAGTGAATATTCAGAGTTTCTATAGCCAAGAATTTGGGTATATTCATGGCAGTGTGTTTGATGGCCCGTTCAAGTTTTGTGTTGTTCTCAAATCCTAATAGCTCTCCTATAGTACCCAGATGCACTGTCTCCGTGGCAGATACAATCTCTACTCTGTGAGTGACAGAATTTTGACTTAACACCACACCTCTGGGTAACTGAGCATTTAGAGTGGAGAGATTATACTGTCCTGGAGTGATGACAATTTTTTGATCCCCTACTGCAATTGTGTTGTTGTGGTGTGTAATATTAGGGATCAAGTACATGCCGTAAAATGCTCTGAGAGCTATTGTTTTGGGATACACTATGTCATCATGCAATTTGAGTTTCAATATTGAATTTTGGCTGGTGAGATGGAATACCCCCATGATGTTTCAAATACCACAAGGCTTTTTGAAAATTTTCAATTGATGGTTTATTTATTTGAGACATATATCTGAGAACTGATAAACACAAATGTCCGCAATTAACATCTTTGAAGTTTTGAACACGGGCATTATTGTAATAAAGATTGGGTGATTTTAAATATTTTATTAAATTTTCAGGCGGAACACCTCCAAATGAATCAAACACAAATGCCTCATTTTTTAAATATTTAAGATAGCAAATCCAGTGAGTGCCCTGATTTTTGTACTCATCCAAATTAACAATGCCACACTCTTTGTTGAGTGGTTGTTCCGGTAAAGAATCAGACATGTACACACCTCTAAAATGTTTGATGCCCAGTGGCTTGATTAAAGCTTCAATATCTTGGTTTGTAAGCGCTTCTTGTTTTTTTTTAAACTTATTCATGGCTCTCTTAACACCTTTGCCTTGTTTCTCCATGGCCAGGTTATGGCGCCTCTGCTCATCTAATTCTGCCCTATTTTTCTTGGCATCTATTACTGTTTTTGCTATGGCGGCTGACCCCCCCGCCAAGCTCCCAACAGCCCCGAGAGCAGCTAAGATGGCAGGGATGGTAAATATGAAACCCCCCACATGTGATTTTTTCCTGGATTGCTGTAATTTTTTTTAATTGGGGGGTGCTAAGCAACAATTTCATACCATGTCCCTTTGCAATACAAGAATTTTTTTTCCTGCGCTGCTTTTTGGTTAAAAGACTGTCAATAGTTTTAAGAGATTTGAGACCTGCATAAGGTATTTGATACATAACACCCTTGGCCTTCATTGTAGGTTTATTATATACATATTCACAACCCCCACCCCAGTTTTTGTTTGGTGCTCATAGCTATGGTGGTTCCCAATGCTGATATTCTCTCACTCAAAGATGCATCTTTGCTTACAAATCTACCAAATGCAGCCTCTTCTAATTTCTTGTCTGCAACATGTCGCCTATCAAGATCAGAATGTGTGTTGTATGCTATGTCATGGTCTCTACAAGCAGCATCTAGGGGATTAACACCAGGATCCCCTCTGCTTAATCTATGATCCAATTTTGTGCCTGGACCACAATACTGATAGCCTGGAATGTGTAGTTCAAATGGCAGCTTGTTTATAATGTCATTAACAAGGCCCCGACCCTCAGAGACATTCCAAAATTTAGGTGGTAGAGTATTAATAATTTTTATGAGATATCCAATCCCCTTAGGGTCATTCACTATAAAATTAGACAATTTGGTGCTTATCATGTCCATAATTCCAACCTTTTCATTGTAAAAATTGTGGTTCCCAGCATTTTCCTCCCCAGCTATGACCAGCAACCTATCTACAAGTTTCCTGACATCATCAACCCACACAAATTCTTTAGGCAGGGTGTTGTATTGTTTGATTCCACTCCCTGTCTTGATCCGTGACCATATGGGCTTGATTAAATTATTGTATTTTGCTCCACTGCTCGTCTTGACTCTTTTTTGTGTGGGATCATTGTTCTGGTATAGAGCATCTGATTTTATTAATATTTCTTTATAATAATCATAATCTTGATCTGTATAGCTGCCAGGCCTTTTCCGAGTCATCAGTTCCCATAATCCAGGTGTGCCGGGGTACTTAACAAAAGCACCTTTTTCTCCGAGACGAGATTCTGAATATACAATCAGATCATCTCCCATAAATGTTACTCTGAAATTGCCAATTCTATGAATGATGCTCCCATCACGCTCTGTGTCAGCATATAAGCCAAAAACCTCATCTTTGTTGTGTTTAGGTGTGGTTAAATATTTTTGAGCAAGAAGACCCAATTCAACAGGGTCCTGAGTAGCTTCAATTCTTCTAGGAGCAATAGGACTAGGTGTATGAATACTGGAAAGTGGGGTGAATGGATAATCTAATATGTTCCTTGCAGCTACAGGTACAAGCTCTGTGATCAAGTTTTGATTTTGCTCTGTAACAGTTTTGATATTCTTACCTAAATTATTAATAGCGTCAATCACAGGCTGTTCTGCTTGTTTGTGTTTTTCATAAATTCCTCGGTTCTCTGATTTCCATCCCTTAAATCTTTTTACAAGATAATCTCTTAACTTAAGATCATCAATGATTGGCCTTTTCATGGTTGTTTATATACGTCTCAACGTCTAGAAAATCGTTGATTTTATTTCTGTATTTGCCACTATCAGGTGTTCTTGTCATATCAATTGTGACAAACCCATAACTGTCCTGGTTCCAGCACCTGCTGCAAATCTTGGAAAAATCATTGTAGCTCAGGTCCCGACCTACATATTCGTCATGTATGTGCTTGAGGTTCGTATGATCTTGATGAAACACACATATAAAATTGCTGTTGTCCCGGATCAGTTGCTTCGGTATTTTAGAAAAAGTCTGTGCCAGGTAGAAGCAATCAATGTTTTTGTGTCGGCCCTGTGTGAAGAAATTTCTAACCTTGTTTTGATTATCCAGTATAATGTCATCAAACACAACAACAGAATTATCGAGACATTCATCAAGTGGCTTAACATCTGGTTCAAAAGTGGCTATATCCAATCCATCATATAGTTTTATCAACTGCTGATATTTTAATTGTTCCAAGCTCTTAGAGAAAACATACAAGTGCCTGTTTTTCCAGTCTAACCAGTTGGGTGCCAATAAAAAATTATCAACCATTAGTGTAGTTTTACCACAAGCAGATGGCCCAACAATAAGACACCTAATATTATCAGGTAGCAGGTCGCCATTTCTCTTATTCTGCTGTTCAGGTTCTGGCAGTCTTTTTATAACATCCCAGGTGCTCATATTATTATTTTGTCTGCATCGATCCAGCTGTTTTCCGGATGACCTAGCCATTTGACAAATAACTTGTTGCCTTTTCTGCGGATAATTTTTTCTATGAGATATGTGTCGGGCTGCTTAGTTTTGCTGAGTTCTTCTTCATAGAATCTGCCTTTGAGAATTTCTCCTCGGTGATCTTTTATTATATACGTGTTACGGCTCCCGGGTTTAATTTGAGCCACTGTAAATAATTCAGTGCTCCAGTTCCTTGTAAAGCCTCTCTTGAATAAGTGCTTATATTTGCTGATTCTTACTTGATCACCCACCCTGTATTTGGCCTTTCTTGTTGTTGGCTGGTATCTAGGATAATAAACAGTGCTGATCAATTTTTGCTCATCAGATGAAGTTACTTCGGAGGGTCTCATGTTGATTGTGGAATGGACCGAGTTGTTATATTTATGTAGAAGTTCTGGAAGAATATTAATCCATTTATAATTACCTTGGAGTGTAAATTGTTTATACATAAGATTTTTTAAGGTTCTGTTGAATCTCTCTACAATTGAGGCCTTGAGGTCACTGTAACTCGAGTAATGTTTTATTGCCTGGCTTTTAATAAATTGTTGAAACACTGAATTATAAAATTCTTTGCCATTATCTGTTTGCAAATAGCGCGGGGATCTTCCACTCTGATTGATGATTGTCCTGAAGGCTTCTGTAACACATTTTCCAGTCTTGGATTTGAGTGGCAGAGCCCAGGCAAATTTTGAAAATGTGTCTATCACAGTGATTAGATACTTGTAGCCCTTGTTGATTTTGTCTAAGTTTTTCAACTGTCCACTTGACAACTCAATCAAGTCGCTTTGCCATAAATCATCTATGCCCTTTGTGACTACCGGGAGTCTCTTAAAATTATGTCTGGCCTGTCTGTGTAATTCATCAACAATAATTTGTCTAGACATAATATGTAAACAAGAATATTGCAACTATAGGGTGTTCAGCAGCTGAGACTGCAGGATTTTCTAAATATAATTTGTCCCCTATTTGTATTTTAAATTCCAGAGAGCCATCATCTTCAGTATAGGCTGTTTCCAATGTATTCGGGTCTGTAAAATCCTCCAATTCTACACTGGTGATTTTCACTTTGTTGTCAGCATTTGTTATTGATAAGGTGGGGTAGTGGTGTGCCTGTGGCTGATGCCAATATTTGATCTTGATTGGTCTCAATGTGCCCCCAACAAAAAACTGGTAATAAAATTGTGCAGGGGACAGCATATATATTTTGCCACCTGCTGTAAATGGAGAATCGTATTCTTTGTTGGGGATGCTGTACAATTCAAGAATTACTGTATGTTTTGGATTCTCGATTATGCCTGTTATTTCCTTTTCTGCTGTGAGCAATCTGCTTGTTACAGATTCAAGATGCTCATTGATGGTCCTAACAATCTCATCGTGCCCCGGCTTGATTTTTATTTCCACACCAAGTTTCTTGTATTGTTGCACAATATCTTGTAGCTGGGTGGCAAAAACAGACAGAGCATTTGCTTGATTGGATTCCATGGTCCCTAGCTGTTGCTTGATATTAGCTACAATTTGTTGCAAATTTTCAACAATTGCCAATTTTGAATTTTGAGCAGTAAGATCATGGACCTGTCTTCTGATATCCTCAAACAGGGCATGCAGTTCATTAATATGTTGATTGGTTGGTAGAGTGGCCACTGTCTGAGTGAGTTGTTTGATCTCTGTTTGGATATTCTTGATATCTTCTGATTTCAATATGCGATTCACTGCCCTCTTAATATTTTTAAGTTCCTGTGATGTGGGCAGATTTGATACTGTATTTTGCAGAAATTCAAGTGCCAATTTCACATTGTTTAATTCAGAAGCATCAGCCACATTTTGCATAGCATTTTGGAGCAGGGCTATATCTGCCTGAGAGGGTGTTGAATGTTGTAAAATTTCAAGCTTTGTTTGGATATCATCGATCAAGTGATGGAAATGAGGTAGTTCAGATTCAGTGTTGAGGTTTTCAAGCTTTGTGATTTGTTGCTGGACACTGACAAGTGTATCTACAATCCCAGGCAGGCGGGATTCTAGTACATTTGCCAAATCACTTTGCACTGCTGCTATTGTACCTTCAAGGTGGGTTATGGAACTTTGAATTTTTCCAAAATCTTCATATGTTTCAAGTTGCAGCTTAATATTGGCAACACTCCGAGTTATTGCATTCAAAGCATCGGAAGATGGCAAATTGTTCATAAAATTTTCAAGTGTCTCAATTTTTTCTTTAACCTCGGCTATGGCATTGTTCAGGGGGTCCAGATTAGGTATTTGGAGTGACTGAATCTGTTCCTTTAGAGTGGAAATCACTAGATCAAAATCTTCTTGTGATTTTATGCTTTTGACAATTGTTTGGAGCTGTGCTTGGACATTATTTATCTGCTCTTCTAATTGCTGTTTCAATTGCTCAGAATTGGTGGCCTGGGTCTTAAATTTGGCTTGAAGAGCTGCTACAGCTTCTTCCAAACTTTGAAAATTATCCAATGTAGCCAGGTCAGTATATTTCTGAAGCAAGAATTTGAGTTCAGAGTCAATTTTAAGAAGAGGGTCCATGCATTGTGATTGTAAATTTGTAATTTCTAATTGAAGACTGGCATTGAGTGTAGTTTGTAAAGCTTGTAAATCACTTCTTAATTTCTTGACTCTGACATCAAGCATCAGAATCTCATCACTGTGATCTTCATGCCTTGTATGGCCAAATATATCATTAGGCATTTTGATTTATTGGTTATTTATTATTGAATATCTAATTCTTAATTCTATAAAAAAGGGTATAAGCTTGTCATAGGATCCAGGGACCTCAATATATAAGCAGTCACCAGCAGAAACAGTATATACAGTGCCAGAAACCATGTTTGAGTGCTTGATTCTGTAAATATTTCTCCCTACTGAAATTTTAACATCACCCTCGGGGGTTGTAATAAATTGCAATTGCCCACCTACAGGTAATTGGTAATGATTTAAATTATTGTTAAATATGTACAATATTTTGCCTGTTTCATCTTCAATATCTGTGAGTATGCTGTTCAGATGAATAATTAACAAGCCACTCAGTTTAGACAGCATATCAGGAGAGGGTTGTGGTGTCGGCAGGTCCATAATAGCCTGTTTTTTGAACCCAAATAAGTTCATAGGCATGTTTATTTATTTCAAATCATGCTCTGTGTTTGTGCATCGTTTCCCACTTTTCAAATCACAATGACCCCACGGTAGAGTATGTATGCCACATGATAAAATGCATCTCTTATCATCATGTGGGTCCAGAGCCACTTTTCTTACAACATTTGAAGTCACTGAGTGATCCACACTCTGAATTCTGCATTCTGATGTTTTGATTGTGCTACATGATTTGAGGCAATTTTCATAATCTTCAATTTGGAGATCTTTTTCAACAGTTACTTTGCCAATGCCCTTGGCTTTTTTGGCAACAGCACCACTACATGTTTCAAAGCTGTACATCTTGGCACTTAACCCAACAAATTTCACAATAACATCACCAAGTGTCTCATCTTTTAACATGCCGGGTACTTTTTTGTTGTGGGGTTGAATATTCAGATGGCCTGGCAATTCACTGGTATCAAAATATTTAAACAATTCAGGCTGTGCCATATCTTGATAAACATCTTCTGTCTGAATATCAAGGATAAAACTATCCGTGTCCATGTACATCAGTTTTACACGGTCACCATAAAAAGGTTTCAACACATCATAATACAATGTTAACATATGTAATTTGGCCGAATCCAATATCACAGCCCCTTCATAAATAGGCTTATCAAACTTAATCTCTGTTTTTTTCATGTTGAAAAGTGCCATGTGCTCATCATAAATTCTTCTGTAATTGAAGTTGGGCTTTGCAACCAATTTTTTGCTCCGGCTGGGGTCAGTAATTATTTTAACATCGGTATGTTTTCTGACATTTTCAATTGTTTTGCCATACACGGAATTGACCATCAATTTAAACAAGGTCTTATCAAATTCGCTCTTTGCAGATGTTCGAAGCTCTGTATTTGTGTCAATGTATGGTTTCAACCATCTTGAGTGCCTGAACCTCAAAACTTTTCCAACTTTGGTCACTTGAACACCATGTTTCATCAGGAACTGGAGGTTCTTGTAATATATGCCATAACCTTGTTTCGGCTCCAGTGTCATCATGAGCTTCTTCTGTTCAGAGCCGGGTGGGCACTGAACCTCGGAAATTGGGGGCAGATCAGGAAATTTTTTGTGCAAATCATCTGGAATTGTCAGATCAACCTCTAAGAAGAGCCCACGGTCACCATCATCAAAGTCCTTAAGATCTTCAATATTGAAATCTTCGACCCATTCAAGCTCTGCATATGGCAGTTTTTGCATCATGGCGTAACCATAGAGGCTGTTTGCATCTACTTACTCTATATAATTTGATGGCCGTGTTGGATCATAATCAGGCATATATTTATTATTTGCTCTGGCATATCTCTGGGAACATTGCACCATCCCTCCTCTTATACATTTCTCCATAAACAAGTACATATCTTGATCTTGGATCAGATCCAATTGCATTTTAGTGTTTAAAAACATTGCAGACCATGCTAGACCCGGGGCACTGTAAAAATACACTGGATCCAACCCATAATTTTGCATAGAAGATTTTCTGAATACCTGCATTACATCAGCTGAGAGGGTCACATCAAGTTTCAAATAAGCCATGTGATAATCACCAAATGTCTTGCATTTTAAACTGTTCCACATCAATTGGGCATGGTGATAATCTTCATCAGTGATTCCAGATCCTCTGATTTTGCTGTAAAATGCTTCTTGTGGTGGCAGGGAACATTCATCAAATTTAGAAAAATCTGTAACATAGTCATATGGATATACACCTTTCCGCCTAATTAATTTCAGGTCCTGATTTGGAAACAATGCACGTGTGATTTTGAATTGGTCATCAGATAATTGAGAGGCCAGTGTAGCCAGGCTAGCAGGTAAAATTCTGTAAGAATCAAGAAATCTTAATTGAATAGGAACACCATCAACTTTAATTTTCTTGCTAATGGCAATATATTTCTCATCATTTTCAGCTAAAATATTTAAATTCTGCTTGTCAAACCCCTCGTACCTGATCAGATGATGGAAATCATAATTGGATGCTCCATGGCAAAATATAGGGACAAATTTTGGTCTCTTGATCTTAATATTACAGCTATTACACAGGGCCTTTAAGAATTTACCATCTGTATGAGAATGGTGTTTCACCTTGATATTTGTATCTGAAAATTCAGAATCACATACCGGGCATTTTTCTGCATTGTTGAAATCTTCAATCTGTTTCTCTGTTAAAGGCAACATGGGTGTTGTTTTTAATAAGATGTTAGATGCTATGTCACGGCACTCATTTTCTATTCTATGTGCAAATATTTTGATGGCATTTGCTCCCAAGTATGAGCGTGGCTCACTAGCTGCACCGTCCCGCATAACCACATAGCAAAAACTGGAAGGCTCATGTAGCTGGTACGGCGTAATTGTAGAATCTTCAGGATCTGGGCTACAAAATGCAAGAGGTTTGAGATTCGATTCAAAATCACAGACAATATATGCTGGGTGTTCCAACAAGGCTTTAAACTTATTGAATTTTGCTTTTTCACCTGGCATTGGCATCACCATATGAACAGGTTTATGGTTGCCACAGTATTTCAGATGCTCAATTAACTTGTTTTTGGCAATTTCTGCACTCTCTTCACGAACCCCTTTCACCATTTTCCTGCCATCAAATACAGTCAAGCATCTTCTGCACAACTTAAATATTTTTTTATATTTGTCTAGCTGTGTTCTCACCAAAGCTTCAAGATTTTTTATCAGAGTGTAATGATATGTGCCATCCCCTTCAATTAAGAGCAGATCAATCGGAACGGCAGAATCATCGTCAAATGTACTGATTCTAAGAGGTGCTATCGGGCAATTGTCACGACCAGTGGAACAAATAAATACGTTAATAGATAACTGTTTATCATTGTTATCCCTGGCTCTTTTTTCAAATTTATCAATGTTCTGAACTAACATTGGATATTCTAAGCCCTCCATTGCCTCGTCAAATTGATGTTCATGTTGTTTGTAATAACTTATTCTCTCAGGATGGCTTGAAACTGGATACAAGGCAGCTAAAATACACCACAGAAAGCATTTCTGGTCGGGATTTTGTATGTTAACCACGGCTTGTTTGTTTTTGATATTGTCAGGCAATGGAAGATATGTAGATCCTTGTAATGGACTGAATTCGGAAATGTTAACATATAACTTGTGTGGAGAACCGCATAGAGTCCAGCCACTCTCTTTTGCAGCAAATTCAGAGTGTTTGATGTTCAATTGGTCCATCAAACTGCTTATTACTGTGTCTGAATTTGCATTTGAATGTACAGGTACAGTTTCCGTTATGTGGGACTGTGTAAATTTTGTGCCGTTTGGTTTCTTATATTGTGTAAACAATTTGAGGGACAGCTTATAAGAGCCATTTTGTGCATTAAGAATTGCCTGCACATCAGGTTTTTTACTGTTCAAAAAATTCTCAATGTCACATTTTGGCTCTGATACAAAACAGTGATCCCTAAGCTGGCCATTAAAACTGCTACGGATAGGTGGTGCATGGCGTGGCAGTTTTGCAGGTCCAGCATTAACAGGTATTTCGTGCTTTCTTTTCGGAGCAGATGTGGATGGTTGTGTTGATGACTGTACAGAGCAAGTATCTTTATGTCTATTTAAGAAGTAATCCATGCTATATTCTATAAGGCATTCGGGGCATATTATTCTGGGAATTCTGTATTTGTCCGGGTTGCAAATCTTTTGGTGTCTGGCCCAATTAGAGCTTAATATATTTTTATTGCATTGGTCGCAATATTTTTGTTTTGGCATTTTACTTGTTGTTTATTCTGGGCTCCAATTCAAAACTTTATACTCAACAGTTAGGTTCGGCTGTGTGATTTGTATATTTAGTGTATATACTTAATATTAATAATATTAATATTATTAATAATTTTTATCCTCGGTTTTATTATATAATTTTTGGGGTTTTAAATCAAAACTCTATGCCTATCTTATGACAGGTTGTAAGGCCAATGGCCCACAAGTGGAAATATTGATCTAAACTGACCTTCCGCAAATGCCTGCGCGGACATGCATGTCTAGCCCAATGGCCTTGTGATGTATTGATTTTTGTATAACAGGCTGGGACAGATATAAGCTTAACTCTAAATATGAATAGATTATAATAAACAAGCTGGATATCAGGCAAAATATTGTTCAATATACCAGAAATATGAATTAAAACAAATAATCCTGTAAGTATGAGAAATACTGTAATAATACGTCTGTTCTTCTCAAGCACTGTAATAACACGTCTGTTCTTTTCAAGCACTCTCACAATACTGGCTGATGCAATGCAAGAGCTCTTGCATCATAATTTGTTGCTGGTGTTGCAAAACATGAAGCAAGAGCTATTGCATCATGTTTTGTTGCGGGTGTTGCAAAGCATGAAGCAAGAGCTATTGCATTACATGTGTGTGTGCGTGTGTGTGTGCGTGTGTGTGAGTGTGTGTGTGTGTGTGTGTGTGTGGGTGTGTGTGTGTGTGTGTGTGTGTGTGTGTGTGTATGTGTGCGTGTATGTGTGTGGGGCTCAATTTCAGGTATAGCCAAAACAATATCACAGAAGTGCTTTTTGTAAGTATCAATCTGAGAGGAATTCTTCCTTTCTCAAAAATTCCCAAGTGGGGGGCATTTTTTACAAAAATCTTGGATTAGAGGGGGTTCCGCACTTGATCGAAAAACTCATATGCTTATGTTGACCTAGTTTTAAGTATAGCCAAACCTGCTTGAAGACTCTTCCTTTCTTGTGCTGGTCCCCCCACCAACCCCACTACTCGCTTCGTAAAGTTTGAGGTAATCGTCTTTGGTCATGTCGAGGTTGTAATTCTCGCGCGGGAACACTTCGTTGCGTCCATTTTTGAGATAAACGTTCTTGATTTTGCAGTCGTCGAATTTGCTGGAATCTTTTTCCTGGTTGTTATCGCGCCCGGTCTGAAAGAGCACTACGACGAAATCTGGCATGTCGAACTGTATGTTGTTGAACTGAGTCGTCACGTCGAATTCCATGTGACTTCCCGACGCCACCTTCTGCACGCACTGGTAACTGTGAAAGTGAATCGCCACCTGAGGACTTTTCAAGATCTCTGCTTTGTACTTGAGGGCGTAGTTCGTTTCGTATTCCACGATCGGCATTCTCAATTCCATGCTCCGGATGACGCATTTCGCCGCTTCGGGTAAAGTGTTGGCTATCGGCGTGCCGTCGGCGTTCAAGTTGGTGTATCGCATCAGTGCATCGTTGTCGTTGGCCGCTCTTCGAAAGGTGACGCGCAGTCCTCCCTTCCACATGATCTCCTTGTAGTCCGAGAAGAAACCGGGCAGCAGACGCATGGGAAAGAGCACCGTGTGACTTGTCGTCGATATTTTGGTCCCCGCTTCGAATCCTCCCGCTTGATAGTACGCCGCGTCCGTTTTGGATAATTTCAACGTTCCCACTGCCGTCGACGTGATGCCAGGATAATCGATTCTGTCGATGACGGTACCGTGTTTCCTCACCTCCACCTGCGAGAACAGGTGAGGCACGAAGTTGTCCACGAGTTTCAAATTGGCATTGGGCGGAAAGGCTTCTCCGCTTTCTTTCTTCACCACGTCGAATTGAAGGTAGAGGTCCGCTCTGTGAGGATGAACGAACCCGTCCCCTACGTCCACGTCGTATTCGATCTCCCTGTTCGCCTCGTTGAGATTGGCGAACGTGCGACGGTTGGGAGGGAAAGATTGCAATTCGTAATTTTCGATTTGCTCCATTCTCACTATGTGTGTTATTTATTATACGCTGATCTCCACGATGGCAGTGGTCGTTGCACCTGCGAAATCCACCACCTCTCCTTTCTCGTTCGTCACCACCAACTCTATGTCGTCTATGCGGTTGCGACATACTGGAAAATAGATCGGCGAAGAGGGCGTGTAGATGATCGGTTCCATGAACTCGGAACTTGGTTTGAACGTGGCTATGATTCCCGTCTGCTTGTGACTTCCTAACAATTCGTCCGAAGATTTCGTGATCATGCCTTCCGCCACGTTACAGTGTACGTTCAGAGTCTCTATGGCTAGAAATTTAGGAATATTGACTGCTACGTGCTTGATGCCAGCTTCGAGTTTCGTGTCGTTGTCGAAACCTAAAAGTTCTCCCATGGTGCCAAGGTCCACGGTCTCCGTCGCGGATAGGATTTCCACTCTGTGCGTGACCGAATTTTGAGAAAGGTACGTGCCTTTGGGTAACTGAGCTTGCAAAGTGGAAAGATTGTATTGGCCTGGCGTGACAACGATGTGTTCGCTTCCGACACTAATTTTGTTGTTGTGATGCGTGACGTTAGGTATGAGGTACATGCTGTAGAATGCACGCAGAGCCACGGATTTAGGATAGACGATGTCGTCGTGCAGCGTGAGTTTCAAGATTGAAGATTCGCTCGTGAGATGGAACACGCCCATCGTGTTTCAGGTTCCACAGTGCTTTCTGGAAATCTTCGATCGTAGGGTTATTTATTTTAGAGAGAAACGCGAGCACGGAGAGGCAGAGATGACCGCAGTTCACGTCTCCGAAATCTTGAATGCGTTCGTCGTTGTAGTATATAGAGGTTTTGTTCGTTTTCAGATAATGGACTAAATTTGTAGGTGGAACACCTCCGAAAGAATCGAAAACGAATGCTTTGTTATTGTCGTTTTTGTGGTAACATATCCAATGCGTGCCTGGATTTTCTTGATTGTCCAAGTTGACTACTCCACATTCTCTTCTTTTGACGGTTGAAGGTAACGAGTCGGACATGAAAACTCCTCTGAAGTGTTTGATTCGTAACGGTTCGATCAGAGATTCAATGTCTCGGTTGGTGAGTGCTGCTGTTTCTTTTTTTTAAACTTTTTCATCACGCCCTTCCCCCCTTTCTTCTCCATGGCCAGGTTGTGACGTTTCTGTTCTTCCAACTCGGCCTTGTTCTTCTTCGAGTCGATGACGGTTTTCGCGATGGCGGCACTTCCGCCGGCCAAACTTCCCACGGCCCCCAATGCTGCCAGGATGGCCGGGATGCTGAATATGAAACCTCCGATCTTTTGCTGTTTCCGCGAACGCTGCAAGCGTCTCAATTGAGGTGTGCTGAGCAGCAATTTCATTCCATGTCCTTTCGACAAGCAAGAACGTTTCTTCTCGCGTTGTTTCTTGGTGAGTAACCCATCGAGGGCACCTAGATTTTTTAGATTCGAATATGGTATCTGGTACACGACACCCTTGGGCTTCATGTTGATGCTCTATGTGTTATTTTCACGGTATGTTATTTATATATAAATGTTCTGAGATTTTTTTTTTCAATGGATGTTATTTTATATATACTCCGCGTAGCCCCGTTACACAAATTCTATTACATGCTTTGTTTTCTTACCAAGAAGTTCCTTTGTCCCCTTGTACACGATTCGAGTTTTGTTCTCGATTAAGATAGCTAGCTTCTCGTCGGATAACATGCTGGCGTATCGATCTGGTAAAAATAGACTGTATTGTCCGTTGAGCAACAGACGCACCTTGGGACCATACTGGGTAGAAACGATTGAACCGGAAGTTATCGTGTAAGGTTTGTCAACTTCCAATTCCTGAATTTTTACATACTCGACTGACAAATTTAGCATTTGTTTTAATGCTTGGAGGTCACTTATTTTTTCACTCGTCATATCAAAGAGAAATTTCAGGGTGTTAGAGAATTTTTAATTTTTCACAATGTGTGTTATTTATGTATATATTTTTTTCACGAGATTTTTTTTTGTATCGAATATTTTTTTTTAACAGAGGAAGAAAGTTCGTGCTTCCGAAAACGCGATGATGTGCGTGATGATTTCTTCCGTCTCCTGCATAGATTTTCTCCAATCATCGGTGCCCCGTCTTCTCCCCTGCCTCGCCTCGTACAGTTCGTCCAACCTCTCGTTCAATTTTTCCCCTGCAGCCGACAGAAGAGTGTCGAGATCGCCGCACCTCATTCCACTGATCTCCCGAAGACGGTCCTTGAGAACTATTTCGCATCCCATGTGAAATGCCGGCGTCGTTTTAGCTATGATCACAAGTTTATTAACATCTCCGTTAACTACCTTTTTGAATATTTTAGATAGTAGTTCGTGCGGCAAATCAGTTATGCAAGCCATGTTGTTTTTTTTTACTGTATGTTATTTATATACCCCACCCCAATTTTTGTTTTGTGTTCATGGCGATGGTGGTACCCAGTGCGGCGACCCGTTCACCCAACGATGCGTCTCTGCTCACGAACCTTTCGAAAGCTGCATGTTCCAATTTCTTGTCTGCTTCGTGACGTGCGTCCAGATTCGTCTGCGTGGTGTTGTAGGCGATGTCGTGATCTTTGCATGCCGCGTCCAACGGATTCACACCCTTGTCTCCTCTCTCCAATCTTTTCTCGAGTTTGGTACCCGGTCCGCAGTACTGGTAGCCAGGTAGATGCATCTCGAAAGGTAACTTGTTGATGATGTCGTTCACGAGTCCCTTTCCTTCGGCCACGTTCCAAAATTTCGGAGGCAGCGTGTTGATGATTTTGATCAGGTAACCTATGCCCTTGTCGTCGTTCACGATGAAGTTGGAAAGTTTCGTGCTGATCATGTCCACGATGCCAACCTTCTCGTTGTAGAAATTACGATTGCCTGCATTCTCTTCGCCGGCTATCACCAACAATCGGTCCACGAGTTTCCTAACGTCGTCCACCCAAACGAATTCTTTGGGTAACGTGTTGTAGCGTTTGACGCCGCTGCCTGTTTTGACCTGGTTCCAAATCGGTTTGATGAGATTCCTGTACTTCTCGCCGCTGCTCGATTTCACCCTATTCTGCGAGGCGTCGTTGTTCTGGTACAAGGCATCCGTCATGATCAGAATTTCCTTGTAACTTTGGTAATCTTCGTCGGTGTAATCTTTCGGCTGCTTTTTGGCGACGAGTTCCCACAGTCCCACAGTGCCGGGATACCTGTTCCAACTATCCTTGTCGCCTAAATTGACTTTAATGTCGTTGCCTTCGAAGGTCACCTTCGATTTCCCAATCTTCCACACCACACCGCCGCCTTCGTTGCTTTCCATGCTCGGATACAATCCGAACACTTCATCCTTGTCGAACTTCCCCGTGCTCAGGTAGTTTTGTGCCAAAGGTCCCAACTCGATCTTATCCGAAGACGACGTGCTGCCTATGCTCGATGTCGTGCCGGTACTTCCTTCAGTTCGAACGGCGTCGAAGGAATGCTTGAAATGGGCGTGGGTACAGCGTAACTTTTAGCTGCGAGTGGTACGAGTTCGTTGATCAAATTTTTATTTTGTTCCGTAACACTTTTAATTTCTTTACCTAGACCGCTGATGGCATCGATCACGGGTTGATCCTGACGTTTCTTCTCTTCGTAGAATCCGCGATTCTCGGATTTCCAACCTTTGAAGCGTTTCGCGAGGTAATCTCGCAACTTGAGATTTTCGTCTTCGATTTTTCGTTTCGTCATGACGAGGAAACCCATCGACGGAAAATACAGAAACAAAATCAACGATTTTCTAAACGTTGCAACGTTGTGAGAAACGACGTGTATAAATAACGTCATGACGAAACGAAAAATCGAAGACGAAAATCTCAAGTTGCGAGATTACCTCGCGAAACGCTTCAAATGTTGGAAATCCGAGAATCGCGGATTCTACGAAGAGAAGAAACGTCAGGATCAACCCGTGATCGATGCCATCAGCGGTCTAGGTAAAGAAATTAAAAGTGTTACGGAACAAAATAAAAATTTGATCAACGAACTCGTACCACTCGCAGCTAAAAGTTACGATGTACCCACGCCCATTTCAAGCATTCCTTCGACGCCGTTCGAACTGAAGGACGTACCGGCACGACATCGAGCCATAGGCAGCACGTCGTCTTCGGATAAGATCGAGTTGGGACCTTTGGCACAAAACTACCTGAGCACGGGGAAGTTCGACAAGGATGAAGTGTTCGGATTGTATCCGAGCATGGAAAGCAACGAAGGCGGCGGTGTGGTGTGGAAGATTGGGAAATCGAAGGTGACCTTCGAAGGCAACGACATTAAAGTCAATTTAGGCGACAAGGATAGTTGGAACAGGTATCCCGGCACTGTGGGACTGTGGGAACTCGTCGCCAAAAAGCAGCCGAAAGATTACACCGACGAAGATTACCAAAGTTACAAGGAAATTCTGATCATGACGGATGCCTTGTACCAGAACAACGACGCCTCGCAGAATAGGGTGAAATCGAGCAGCGGCGAGAAGTACAGGAATCTCATCAAACCGATTTGGAACCAGGTCAAAACAGGCAGCGGCGTCAAACGCTACAACACGCTACCCAAAGAATTCGTTTGGGTGGACGACGTTAGGAAACTCGTGGACCGATTGTTGGTGATAGCCGGCGAAGAGAATGCAGGCAATCGTAATTTCTACAACGAGAAGGTTGGCATCGTGGACATGATCAGCACGAAACTTTCCAACTTCATCGTGAACGACGACAAGGGCATAGGAGTAGTTGTATTTACGGTGAAACCAGTGCAAGAAAGGAAGAGCCTCTCAAGCAGGTTTGGCTATACTTAAAACTAGGTCAACATGCCTATATGAGGTTTTTGCTCCAGTGTGGAACCCCCTCTAATCCAAGATTTTTGTAAAAAATGCCCCCCCACTTGGGAATTTTTGAGAAAGGAAGAATTCCTCTCAGATTGATACTTACAAAAGGCACTTCTGTGATATTGTTTTGGCTATACCTGAAATTGAGCCAAAAACACACACACACACACACCCACACACACACACACACACGCACACACACACACACACACACACACACACACACACACGCACACGCACACGCACACACACACACACACACACACACACACACACACACATGTAATGCAATAGCTCTTGCTTCATGCTTTGCAACACCAGCAACACAACATGATGCAATAGCTCTTGCTTCATGCTTTGCAACACCAGCAACAAATTATGATGCAAGAGCTCTTGCATTGCATCAGCCAGTATTGTGAGAGTGCTTGAAAAGAACAGACGTGTTATTACAGTGCTTGAGAAGAACAGACGTATTACTACAGTATTTCTCATACTTACAGGATTATTTGTTTTAATTCATATTTCTGGTATATTGATGCCTGATATTCAGCTTGTTTATTATAATCACTCCCAGCCTGTTATACAAAAATCAATACATCACAAGGCCATTGGGCTAGACATGCATGTCCGCGCAGGCATTTGCGGAAGGTCAGTTTAGATCAATATTTCCACTCGTGGGCCATTGGCCTCACAACCCATCATAAGATAGGCATAGAGTTTTGATTAAAAACCCCAAGAATTATATAATAAAACCGAGGATAAAAATTATTAATAATATTAATATTATTAATATTAAGTATATACACTAAATATACAAATCACACAGCCGAACCTAACTGTTGAGTATAAAGTTTTGAATTGGAGCCCAGAATAAACAACAAGTAAAATGCCAAAACAAAAATATTGCGACCAATGCAATAAAAATATATTAAGCTCTAATTGGGCCAGACACCAAAAGATTTGTAACCCAGACAAATACAGAACTCCCAGAATAATATGCCCCAAATGCCATATAGAATATAGCATGGATTACTTCTTAAATAGACATAAAGATACTTGCTCTGTACAGTCATCAACACAACCATCTACATCTGGTCCGAAAAGAAAGCACGAAGCACCTGTTAATGCTGGACCTGCAAAACAGCCACGCAATGCACCACCTATCCGTAGCAGTTTTAATGGCCAATTAAGAGATCACCGGTTTGTATCAGAGCCAAAATGTGGCATTCAGAATTTTTTGAACAGTGTAAATCCTGATGTGCAGGCAATTCTGAATGCACAAAATGGCTCTTATAAGCTCTCCCTCAAATTGTTTATACAATATAAGAAACCAAACGGCACAAAATTTACACAGCCCCACATAACAGAAACTGTACCGGTATATTCAAATGCAAATTCAGACACAGTAATAAGCAGTTTGATGGACCAATTGAACATCAAACACTCTGAATTTGCTGCAAAAGAGAGTGGCTGGAGCCTATGCGGCTCCCCACACAAGTTATATGTTAACATTTCCGAATTCAGCCCATTACAAGGATCTACATATCTTCCATTACCTGACAATATCAAAAACAAACAAGCTGTGGTCAACATAAAAAATACCGACCAGAAATATTTTCTGTGGTGTATTTTAGTTGCCTTGTATCCAGTTTCAAGAAATCCTGAGAGAATAACTTATTACAAACAACATGAACATGATTTTGACGAGGCAATGGAGGGTTTAGAATATCCAATGTTAGTTCAGAACATTGATAAATTTGAAAAAAGGACCAAACATATCAAGCAATTATCTATTAACGTTTTTATTTGTTCCACTGGTCGTGACAATTGCCCGATAGCACCTCTCAGAATCAGTACAATTGACGATGATTCCGCCGTTCCGATTGATCTGCTCATAATTGAAGGGGATGGCACATACCATTACACTCTGATAAAAAATCTTGAAGCTTTGGTGAGAACACAACTACATAAATCCAATGTATTCAGGTTGTGCAGACGATGCTTGACTGTATTCGATGGTCAAAAAATGGTGAAAGGGGTTCGTGAAGAGAGTGCAGAAATTGCAAAAAACAAGTTAATTGAACATCTGAAATACTGTGGCAACCATAAACCTGTTCGTATGGTGATGCCAATGCCAGGTGAAAAAGCAAAATTCAATAAGTTTGAAGCCTCGTTGGAACACCCAGCATATATTGTCTGTGATTTTGAATCAAATCTCAAACCTCTTGCATTTTGTAGCCCAGATCCCGAAGATTCTTCGATTACACCATACCAGCTACATGAACCTTCCAGTTTTTGTTATACAGTTATACGGGACGGTGTAGCTAGTGAGCCACACTCATACTTGGGACCAAATGCCATCAAAGAATTTGCACATAGAATAGAAAATGAGTGCCGTGACATAGCATCTAACATCTTATTAAAATCAGAGCCTATGTTGCCTTTAACAGAGAAACAGATTGAAGATTTCAACAATGCAGAAAAATGCCCGGTATGTGATTGTGAATTTTCAGATACAAATATCAAGGTGAAACACCATTCTCATACAGATGGTAATTTCTTAATGGCCCTGTGCAAAAGCTGTAATATTAAGATCAAGAGACCAAAATTTATCCCCATATTTTGCCATGGAGCATCCAATTATGATTTCCATCATCTGATCAGGTACGAGGGGTTTGACAAGCAGAATTTAAATATTTTAGCTGAAAATGATGAGAAATATATATCTATTAGCAAAAGAATTAAAGTTAAAAATGATGATGATAAAGATGTTCCTATTCACATAAGATTTCTTGATTCTTACAGAATTTTACCGGCTAGCCTGGCTACACTGGCCACTCAATTATCTGATGAACAATTCAAAATCACACGTGCATTGTTTCCAAATCTGGACCTGAAATTAATTAGGCGGAAGGGTGTATATCCATATGACTATGTTACAGATTTTTCTAAATTTGATGAGTGTTCCCTGCCACCACAAGAAGCATTTTACAGCAAAATCAGAGGATCTGGAATCACTGATGAAGATTATCACCATGCCAAATTGATGTGGAACAAATTAAATTGCCAGACATTTGGTGATTATCACAAGGCATATTTAAAACTTGATGTGACCCTCTTAGCTGATGTAATGCAGGCATTCAGAAAATCTTCTATGCAAAATTATGGGTTGGACCCAGTGTATTTTTACAGTGCCCCGGGCCTAGCATGGGCTGCAATGTTTTTCAACACTAAAATGCAATTGGATCTGATCCAAGATCAAGATACGTATCTGTTTATAGAGAAAGGTATAAGAGGAGGGATGGTGCAATGTTCCCAGAGATACGCCAGAGCAAATAACAAACATATGCCCGATTATGATCCAGCACGGCCATCAAATTATATAGTGTATGTAGATGCAAATAGCTTGTATGGTTACGCTATGATGCAAAAACTGCCATATGCAGGGCTTGAATGGGTTGAAGATTTCAATATTGAAGATCTTAAGGACTTTGATGACAGTCATGAAGGCCTCTTCTTAGAGGTTGATCTGACAATTCCTGATGATTTGCACAATAAATTTCCTGATCTGCCCCCAATTGCCGAGGTTCAGTGCCCACCTGGCTCTGAACAGAAGAAACTCATGATGACTCTGGAGCCAAAACAAGGTTATGTCATATATTACAAAAACCTCCAGTTCCTGATGAAACATGGTGTTCAAGTGACCAAAGTTGGAAAAGTTTTGAGGTTCAGGCACTCACGATGGTTGAAACCATACATTGACACAAATACAGAGCTTCGAACATCTGCAAAGAGCCAATTTGATAAGACCTTGTTTAAATTGATGGTCAATTCTGTGTATGGCAAAACTATTGAAAATGTCAGAAAACATACCGATGTTAAAATAATTACTGACCCCAGCCTGAGCAAAAAATTGGTTGCAAAGCCCAACTTCAATTACAGAAGAATTTATGATGAGCACATGGCACTTTTCAACATGATGAAAACAAAGATTAAGTTTGATAAGCCTATTTATGAAGGGGCTGTGATATTGGATTCGGCCAAATTACACATGTTAACATTGTATTATGATGTGTTGAAACCTTTTTATGGTGACCGTGTAAAACTGCTGTACATGGACACGGATAGTTTTATCCTTGATATTCAGACAGAAAATGTTTATCAAGATATGGCACAGCCTGAATTGTTGAAATATTTTGACACCAGTGAGCATTCAAAAATTGAACACCACCACAACAAAAAAGTACCCGGCATGTTAAAAGATGAGACACTTGGTGATGTTATTGTGAAATTTGCTGGGTTAAGTGCCAAGATGTACACTTTTGAAACATGTAGTGGTGCTGTTGTCAAAAAAGCCAAGGGCATTGGCAAAGTAACTGTTGAAAAAGATCTCCAAATTGAAGATTATGAAAATTGCATCAAATCCCAGAGTTCAATCAAAACATCAGAATGCAGAATTCAGAGTGCGAATCACTCAGTGACTTCAAATGTTGTAAGAAAAGTGGCTCTGGACCCACATGATGATAAGAGATGCATTTTATCATGTGGCATACATACTCTACCGTGGGGTCATTGTGATTTGAAAAATGGGAATCAATGCCCAATCACAGAGCATGATTTGAAATAAATAAACATGCCTATGAACTTATTTGGGTTCAAAAAACAGGCTATTATGGACCTGCCAACACCACAACCCTCTCCTGATATGCTGTCTAAACTAAGTGGCTTGTTAATTATTCATCTGAACAGCATACTTACAGATATTGAAGATGAAACAGGCAAAATATTGTACATATTTAACAATAATTTAAATCATTACCAATTACCTGTAGGTGGGCAATTGCAATTTATTACAACCCCTGAGGGTGATGTTAAAATTTCAGTAGGGAGAAATATTTACAGAATCAAGCACTCAAACATGGTTTCTGGCACTGTATATACTGTTTCTGCTGGTGACTGCTTATATATTGAGGTCCCTGGATCTTATGACAAGCTTATACCCTTTTTTATAGAATTAAGAATTAGATATTCAATAATAAATAACCAATAAATCAAAATGCCTAATGATATATTTGGCCATACAAGGCATGAAGATCACAGTGATGAGATTCTGATGCTTGATGTCAGAGTCAAGAAATTAAGAAGTGATTTACAAGCTTTGCAAACTACACTCAATGCCAGTCTTCAATTAGAAATTACAAATTTGCAATCACAATGCATGGACCCTCTTCTTAAAATTGACTCAGAACTCAAATTGCTGCTTCAGAAATATACTGACCTGGCCACATTGGATAATTTTCAAAGTTTAGAAGAAGCTGTAGCAGCTCTTCAAGCCAAATTTAAGACCCAGGCTACCAACTCTGAGCAATTGAAACAGCAATTAGAAGAGCAGATTAATAATGTCCAGGCACAGCTCCAAGCAATTGTCAAAAGCATAAAATCACAAGAAGATTTTGATCTAGTCATTTCCACTCTAAAAGAACAGATTCAGTCACTCCAAATACCTAATCTGGACCCTCTGAACAATGCCATAGCCGAGGTTAAAGAAAAAATTGAGACACTTGAAAATTTTATGAACAATTTGCCATCTTCCGATGCTTTGAATGCAATAACTCGGAGTGTAGCAAATATTAAGCTGCAACTTGAAACATATGAAGATTTTGGAAAAATTCAAAGTTCCATAACCCATCTTGAAGGTACAATAGCAGCAGTGCAAAGTGATTTGGCAAATGTACTAGAATCCCGATTGCCTGGGATTGTAGATACACTTGTCAGTGTCCAGCAACAAATCACAAAGCTTGAAAACCTCAACACTGAATCTGAACTATCTCATTTTCATCATTTGATCGATGACATCCAAACAAAACTTGAAATTTTACAACATTCAACACCCTCTCAGGCAGATATAGCCCTGCTCCAAAATGCTATGCAAAATGTGGCTGATGCTTCTGAATTAAATAATGTAAAATTGGCACTTGAATTTTTGCAAAATACAGTATCAAATTTGCCCACATCACAGGAACTTAAAAATATTAAGAGGGCAGTGAATCGCATATTGAAATCAGAAGATATCAAGAATATCCAGACAGAGATCAAACAACTCACTCAGACAGTGGCCACTCTACCAACCAATCAACATATTAATGAACTGCATGCCCTGTTTGAGGATATCAGACGACAGGTCCATGATCTTACTGCTCAAAATTCAAAATTGGCAATTGTTGAAAATTTGCAACAAATTGTAGCTAATATCAAGCAACAGCTAGGGACCATGGAATCCAATCAAGCAAATGCTCTGTCTGTTTTTGCCACCCAGCTTCAAGATATTGTGCAACAATACAAGAAACTTGCTATTGACATAAAAATTAAGCCAGGCCATGATGATGTTGTTAGGACCATCAATGAGCACCTTGAATCTGTAACAAGCAGATTGCTCACAGCAGAAAAGGAAATAACAGGCATAATCGGGAATCCTAAACATTTAGTAATTCTTGAATTGTACAGCATCCCCAACAAAGAATATGATTCTCCATTTACACCAGGTGGCATAATATATATGCTGTCCCCTGCACAATTTTATTACCAGTTTTTTATTGGGGGCACATTGAGACCAATCAAGATCAAATATTGGCATCAACCACAGGCACACCACTACCGCACCTTATCAATAACAAATGCTGACAACAAAGTAAAAATCACCAGTGTAGAATTGGAGGATTTTACCGACCCCAATACGTTGGAAACAGCCTATACTGAAGATGATGGCTCTCTGGAATTTAAAATACATATTGGGGACAAATTATATTTAGAAAATCCTGCAGTCTCAGCTGCTGAACACCCCATAGTTGCGATATTCTTGTTTACATATTATGTCTAGACAAATTATTGCTGATGAATTACACAGACAGGCCAGACATAATTTTAAGAGACTCCCGGTAGTTACAAAGGGCATAGATGATTTATGGCAAAGCGACTTGATTGAGTTGTCAAGTGGACAGTTGAAAATTTTAGACAAAATCAACAAGGGCTACAAGTATCTACTCACTGTAATAGACACATTTTCAAAATTTGCCTGGGCTGTGGCACTTAAATCCAAGACTGGAAAATGTGTTACAGAAGCCCTCAGGACAATCATCAATCAGAGTGGAAGATCCCCGCGCTATTTGCAAACAGATAATGGCAAAGAATTTTATAATTCAGTGTTTCAACAATTTATTAAAAGCCAGGCAATAAAACATTACTCGAGTTACAGTGATCTCAAGGCCTCAATTGTAGAGAGATTCAACAGAACCTTAAAAAATCTTATGTATAAACAATTTACACTTCAAGGTAATTATAAATGGATTAATATTCTTCCAGAACTTCTACATAAATATAACAATTCTGTCCATTCCACAATCAACATGAAACCCTCTGAAGTAACTTCATCTGATGAGCAAAAATTGATCAGCACTGTTTATTATCCTAGATACCAGCCAACAACAAGAAAGGCCAAATACAGGGTGGGGGATCAAGTAAGAATAAGCAAATATAAGCACTTATTCAAGAGAGGCTTTACGAGAAACTGGAGTACTGAATTATTTACAGTGGTTCAAATTAAACCTGGGAGCCGTAACACGTATATAATAAAAGATCACCGAGGAGAAATTCTCAAAGGCAGATTCTATGAAGAAGAACTCAGCAAAACTAAACAGCCGGACACATATCTCATAGAAAAAATTATCCGCAGAAAAGGCAACAAGTTATTTGTCAAATGGCTAGGTCATCCGGAAAACAGCTGGATCGAGGCAAACAAAATAATAATATGAGCACCTGGGATGTTATAAAAAGTCTGCCAGAGCCTGAACAGCAGAATAAGATAAATGGCGACCTGCTACCTGATAATATTAGGTGTCTTATTGTTGGGCCATCTGCTTGTGGTAAAACTACACTAATGGTTGATAATTTTTTGTTGGCACCCAACTGGTTAGACTGGAAAAACAGGCACTTGTATATCTTCTCTAAGAGCTTGGAACAATTAAAATATCAGCAGTTGATAAAGCTATATGATGGATTGGATATAGCCACTTTTGAACCAGATGTTAAGTCACTCCATGAATGTCTCGATAATTCTGTTGTTGTGTTTGATGACATTATACTGGATAATCAAAACAAAGTTAGAAATTTCTTCACACAGGGCCGACACAAAAACATTGATTGCTTCTACCTGGCACAGACTTTTTCTAAAATACCGAAGCAGCTGATCCGGGACAACAGCAATTTTATATGTGTGTTTCATCAAGATCATACGAACCTCAAGCACATACATGATGAATATGTAGGTGGGGACTTGAGCTACAATGATTTTTCCAAATTTTGCAGCAGGTGCTGGAACCAGGACAGTTATGGGTTTGTCACAATTGATATGACAAGAACACCTGATAGTGGCAAATACAGAAATAAAATCAACGATTTTCTAGACGTTGAGACGTATATAAACAACCATGAAAAGGCCAATAATTGATGATCTCAAATTAAGAGATTATCTTGTAAAAAGATTTAAGGGATGGAAATCAGAGAACCGAGGAATTTATGAAAAACACAAACAAACAGAACAGCCTATAATTGATGCTATTGGTGAATTAGGTAAAAATATCAAAACTGTTACAGAGCAAAATCAAAATTTGATCACAGAGCTTGTACCTGTAGCTGCAAGGAACATATTAGATTATCCATTCACCCCACTTTCCAGTATTCATACACCTAGTCCTATTGCTCCTCGAAGAATTGAAGCCACTCAGGACCCTGTTGAATTGGGTCTTCTTGCTCAAAAATATTTAACCACACCTAAAGACAATAAAGATGAGGTGTTTGGATTATATGCTGATACAGAGCGTGATGGGAGCATCATTCATAGAATTGGCAATTTCAGAGTAACATTTATGGGAGATGATCTGATTGTATATTCAGAATCTCGTCTCGGAGAAAAAGGTGCTTTTGTTAAGTACCCCGGCACACCTGGATTGTGGGAACTGATGACTCGGAAAAGACCTGGCAGCTATACGGATCAAGATTATGATTATTATAAAGAAATATTAATAAAATCAGATGCTCTATACCAGAACAATGATCCCACACAAAAAAGAGTCAAGTCGAGCAGTGGGGCAAAATACAACAATTTAATCAAGCCCATATGGTCACAAATCAAGACTGGGAGTGGAATCAAACAATACAACACCCTGCCCAAAGAATTTGTGTGGGTTGATGATGTCAGGAAACTTGTAGATAGGCTGCTGGTCATAGCTGGGGAGGAAAATGCTGGGAACCTCAATTTTTACAATGAAAAGGTTGGAATTATGGACATGATAAGCACAAAATTGTCTAATTTTATAGTGAATGACACTAAGGGGATTGGATATCTCATAAAAATTATTAATACTCTACCACCTAAATTTTGGAATATTTCTGAGGGTCGGGGCCTTGTTAATGATATCATAAACAAACTGCCATTTGAACTACATATTCCAGGATATCAGTATTGTGGTCCAGGCACAAAATTGGATCATAGATTAAACAGAGGGGATCCTGGTGTTAATCCCTTAGATGCTGCTTGTAGAGACCATGACATAGCATACAACACACATTCTGATCTTGACAAGAGACATGTTGCAGACAAGAAATTAGAAGAGGCTGCATTTGGCAGATTTGTAAGCAAAGATGCATCTTTGAGTGAGAGAATATCAGCATTGGGGACCACCATAGCTATGAGCACCAAACAAAAACTGGGGTGGGGGTTGTAAATATGTATATAATAAACCTACAATGAAGGCCAAGGGTGTTATGTATCAAATACCTTATGCAGGTCTCAAATCTCTTAAAACTATTGACAGTCTTTTGACCAAAAAACAGCGCAAGAAAAAAAGCTCTTGTATTGCCAAGGGCCATGGTATGAAATTTTTGCTTAGCACCCCCCAATTAAAAAAATTACAGCAATCCAGGAAAAAATCACATGTGGGGGGTTTCATATTTACCATCCCTGCCATCTTAGCTGCACTCGGGGCTGTTGGGAGCTTGGCTGGGGGGTCAGCCGCCATAGCAAAAACAGTAATAGATGCCAAGAAAAATAGGGCAGAATTAGATGAGCAGAGGCGCCATAACCTGGCAATGGAAAAACAAGGCAAAGGTGTTAAAAGAGCCATGAATAAGTTTAAAAAAAACAAGAAGCGCTTACAAACCAAGATATTAAAGCTTTAATCAAGCCACTGGGCATCATACATTTTAGAGGTGTGTACATGTCTGATTCTTTACCGGAACAACCACTCAACAAAGAGTGTGGCATTGTTAATTTGGATGAGTACAAAAATCAGGGCACTCACTGGATCTGTTATCTTAAATATTTAAAAAATGAGGCATTTGTGTTTGATTCATTTGGAGGTGTTCCACCTGAAAATTTAATAAAATATCTAAATTCAGCTAATCTTTATTACAATAATGCCCGTGTTCAAAATTTCAAAGATGTTAATTGCGGACATTTGTGTTTATCTGTTCTCAGATATATGTCTCAAATAAATAAACCATCAATTGAAAATTTTCAAAAAGCCTTGTGGTATCTGAAACATCATGGGGGTATTTCATCTCACCAGCCAAAATTCAATATTGAAACTCAAATTGCATGATGACATAGTGTATCCCAAAACAATAGCTCTCAGAGCATTTTACGGCATGTACTTGATCCCTAATATTACACACCACAACAACACAATTGCAGTAGGGGATCAAAAAATTGTCATTACTCCAGGGCAATATAATCTGTCCACTCTAAATGCTCAGCTACCCAGAGGTGTGGTGTTAAGTCAAAATTCTGTCACTCACAGAGTAGAGATTGTATCTGCCACAGAAACAGTGGATCTGGGTACTCTAGGAGAGCTGTTAGGCTTTGAGAACAACACAAAACTTGAACCAGCCATCAAACACACTGCTATGAATATACCCAAATTCTTGGCCATAGAAACTCTGAATATTCACTGTAATGTGGCCGAGGGTATGATCACCAAATCAAATGGCATAGGCACTCACAAACAAACCGGCATCATTGCAACATTCAAACCTAATTCTGAATTCATGGAGCCCATCATCTACAATCCATCCCCCAACATTATATTTTCCTGTGTGTCATAACAGAATAGATTACATCGAATTGATGGTCACCAATGAAAAAGAAGAATTAGTTGATTTTGCTGGAGCCACAACAACTGCAATCATAGAGATTAACATTTAAATAAAAATACATACAATGGAAAATATTGAGAGTTATGAGCTACAATCATTCCCCCCAAACAGGAGGACATTTGCAAATTTAAATCAACCCAACACAGAGATTGAGATAGATCTTGACGTGGGGGACGGATTTATACACCCTCACAGAGCAGATCTATACATCAAATTTGATGTTGTAAAGCTCGATGGAACAGATTATACGGCAAATTCAAATATAAGACTGGTTGACAATTTTGTGCCGCATCTGTTTCCTGAAATTGAGATCAGAAAGCACGGTGTTGTTATAAACAGAGTGGATTATCCTGGCATTACCTCCACAGCTATGGCCACATTAAAATTATCCAAAACCGAGGCTTCTTACTACAAAATAGGCGGATTTGAGGCTGGCGAGAAAATATTAAGCAAGAGCCACACAGTGCTGTTCCCCATGCGCCTGTTGCCAGGATTCTTCTCGGATTACAAAGAAATTATGTGGAAGGGTGGGTTAAGAATTACATTTAGAAGAGCTGCCAATGATAATAATGCCTTGATGAGGTACAGCACATTAAACCCTACAGGAGAAGCTCTGCCTAATACCTTACCTGATGAGGGCAAATGCATTATTCAGACTATGGAGTTAAGAATCCCTGTTGTTGAATATGAGGCCGGTTATGCTCTTAAACACAAAGCTGATATTCTAAAAAATCCACAGGTTCCTCTTCAATTTTATACATATCAATGCGTACAGAGGCCCGCATCTGGTACATATTATGAGTTTGATGCTACAAATTCATTCTCCAGTATTCAATATGACATGCCTGATTTTGTAGTGGTACTGTTTCAGACTGGAAGACACAATAATCAGGAAAAAAATTCAAGTAAATTTGATAACTGCAACATCAAGAACATTTATCTTAAAAATGGCAGAAATGAGGTATTTCCTAGAGAAAATTATAATTTAGACATGTCCAAGGATGATTTCCTCAAATTATATGAGGCTTTTACGGCATTCAAAAGAGTCACTACTGGCAATACTGAGATGTATTACACTCCAGAAGAATTCAAAGCACGGAGACCCATGTTTGTAATTAACACTTCAAAAAGAAAACAAGTTGTGGTGAATGACAGGACAAACATTAAAATTGTCTGTGAATTCCACGAAGCATTACCTGATGACACCATATGTAGTGTTATTCTCATAGGAGAAAAATCATATGTTTATGATGTAAGAAATGAGAGAGTCACGGAGCAATTCTAGAAGGTCTCTGCATTTTGAATTGTGTTTAGTATTAGATAAGCAAGTTGGGCCTGGTGCCCAATTGAACTCAAACCGGAAGTGGACCGGAAGTGGACCGGAAGTAAATATGTGTGTGTGTGTGGGGGGGGGTTGGGGGTGTGTGTTTTTGGCTCAATTTCAGGTATAGCCAAAACAATATCACAGAAGTGCCTTTTGTAAGTATCAATCTGAGAGGAATTCTTCCTTTCTCAAACATTCCCAAGTGGGGGGGCATTTTTTACCAAAATCTTGGATTAGAGGGGGTTCCACACTGGAGCAAAAACCTCATATAGGCATGTTGACCTAGTTTTAAGTATAGCCAAACCTGCTTGAGAGGCTCTTCCTTTCTTGCACTGGTTTCACCGTAAATACAACTACCTGATCAAAATCATCAACACGCTGCCTCCGAAATTTTGGAACGTGGCCGAAGGAAAGGGACTCGTGAACGACATCATCAACAAGTTACCTTTCGAGATGCATCTACCTGGCTACCAGTACTGCGGACCGGGTACCAAACTCGAGAAAAGATTGGAGAGAGGAGACAAGGGTGTGAATCCGTTGGACGCGGCATGCAAAGATCACGACATCGCCTACAACACCACGCAGACGAATCTGGACGCACGTCACGAAGCAGACAAGAAATTGGAACATGCAGCTTTCGAAAGGTTCGTGAGCAGAGACGCATCGTTGGGTGAACGGGTCGCCGCACTGGGTACCACCATCGCCATGAACACAAAACAAAAATTGGGGTGGGGTATATAAATAACATACAGTAAAAAAAACAACATGGCTTGCATAACTGATTTGCCGCACGAACTACTATCTAAAATATTCAAAAAGGTAGTTAACGGAGATGTTAATAAACTTGTGATCATAGCTAAAACGACGCCGGCATTTCACATGGGATGCGAAATAGTTCTCAAGGACCGTCTTCGGGAGATCAGTGGAATGAGGTGCGGCGATCTCGACACTCTTCTGTCGGCTGCAGGGGAAAAATTGAACGAGAGGTTGGACGAACTGTACGAGGCGAGGCAGGGGAGAAGACGGGGCACCGATGATTGGAGAAAATCTATGCAGGAGACGGAAGAAATCATCACGCACATCATCGCGTTTTCGGAAGCAAGAACTTTCTTCCTCTGTTAAAAAAAATATTCGATACAAAAAAAAATCTCGTGAAAAAAATATATACATAAATAACACACATTGTGAAAAATTAAAAATTCTCTAACACCCTGAAATTTCTCTTTGATATGACGAGTGAAAAAATAAGTGACCTCCAAGCATTAAAACAAATGCTAAATTTGTCAGTCGAGTATGTAAAAATTCAGGAATTGGAAGTTGACAAACCTTACACGATAACTTCCGGTTCAATCGTTTCTACCCAGTATGGTCCCAAGGTGCGTCTGTTGCTCAACGGACAATACAGTCTATTTTTACCAGATCGATACGCCAGCATGTTATCCGACGAGAAGCTAGCTATCTTAATCGAGAACAAAACTCGAATCGTGTACAAGGGGACAAAGGAACTTCTTGGTAAGAAAACAAAGCATGTAATAGAATTTGTGTAACGGGGCTACGCGGAGTATATATAAAATAACATCCATTGAAAAAAAAAATCTCAGAACATTTATATATAAATAACATACCGTGAAAATAACACATAGAGCATCAACATGAAGCCCAAGGGTGTCGTGTACCAGATACCATATTCGAATCTAAAAAATCTAGGTGCCCTCGATGGGTTACTCACCAAGAAACAACGCGAGAAGAAACGTTCTTGCTTGTCGAAAGGACATGGAATGAAATTGCTGCTCAGCACACCTCAATTGAGACGCTTGCAGCGTTCGCGGAAACAGCAAAAGATCGGAGGTTTCATATTCAGCATCCCGGCCATCCTGGCAGCATTGGGGGCCGTGGGAAGTTTGGCCGGCGGAAGTGCCGCCATCGCGAAAACCGTCATCGACTCGAAGAAGAACAAGGCCGAGTTGGAAGAACAGAAACGTCACAACCTGGCCATGGAGAAGAAAGGGGGGAAGGGCGTGATGAAAAAGTTTAAAAAAAAGAAACAGCAGCACTCACCAACCGAGACATTGAATCTCTGATCGAACCGTTACGAATCAAACACTTCAGAGGAGTTTTCATGTCCGACTCGTTACCTTCAACCGTCAAAAGAAGAGAATGTGGAGTAGTCAACTTGGACAATCAAGAAAATCCAGGCACGCATTGGATATGTTACCACAAAAACGACAATAACAAAGCATTCGTTTTCGATTCTTTCGGAGGTGTTCCACCTACAAATTTAGTCCATTATCTGAAAACGAACAAAACCTCTATATACTACAACGACGAACGCATTCAAGATTTCGGAGACGTGAACTGCGGTCATCTCTGCCTCTCCGTGCTCGCGTTTCTCTCTAAAATAAATAACCCTACGATCGAAGATTTCCAGAAAGCACTGTGGAACCTGAAACACGATGGGCGTGTTCCATCTCACGAGCGAATCTTCAATCTTGAAACTCACGCTGCACGACGACATCGTCTATCCTAAATCCGTGGCTCTGCGTGCATTCTACAGCATGTACCTCATACCTAACGTCACGCATCACAACAACAAAATTAGTGTCGGAAGCGAACACATCGTTGTCACGCCAGGCCAATACAATCTTTCCACTTTGCAAGCTCAGTTACCCAAAGGCACGTACCTTTCTCAAAATTCGGTCACGCACAGAGTGGAAATCCTATCCGCGACGGAGACCGTGGACCTTGGCACCATGGGAGAACTTTTAGGTTTCGACAACGACACGAAACTCGAAGCTGGCATCAAGCACGTAGCAGTCAATATTCCTAAATTTCTAGCCATAGAGACTCTGAACGTACACTGTAACGTGGCGGAAGGCATGATCACGAAATCTTCGGACGAATTGTTAGGAAGTCACAAGCAGACGGGAATCATAGCCACGTTCAAACCAAGTTCCGAGTTCATGGAACCGATCATCTACACGCCCTCTTCGCCGATCTATTTTCCAGTATGTCGCAACCGCATAGACGACATAGAGTTGGTGGTGACGAACGAGAAAGGAGAGGTGGTGGATTTCGCAGGTGCAACGACCACTGCCATCGTGGAGATCAGCGTATAATAAATAACACACATAGTGAGAATGGAGCAAATCGAAAGTTACGAATTGCAATCTTTCCCTCCCAACCGTCGCACGTTCGCCAATCTCAACGAGGCGAACAGGGAGATCGAATACGACGTGGACGTAGGGGACGGGTTCGTTCATCCTCACAGAGCGGACCTCTACCTTCAATTCGACGTGGTGAAGAAAGAAAGCGGAGAAGCCTTTCCGCCCAATGCCAATTTGAAACTCGTGGACAACTTCGTGCCTCACCTGTTCTCGCAGGTGGAGGTGAGGAAACACGGTACCGTCATCGACAGAATCGATTATCCTGGCATCACGTCGACGGCAGTGGGAACGTTGAAATTATCCAAAACGGACGCGGCGTACTATCAAGCGGGAGGATTCGAAGCGGGGACCAAAATATCGACGACAAGTCACACGGTGCTCTTTCCCATGCGTCTGCTGCCCGGTTTCTTCTCGGACTACAAGGAGATCATGTGGAAGGGAGGACTGCGCGTCACCTTTCGAAGAGCGGCCAACGACAACGATGCACTGATGCGATACACCAACTTGAACGCCGACGGCACGCCGATAGCCAACACTTTACCCGAAGCGGCGAAATGCGTCATCCGGAGCATGGAATTGAGAATGCCGATCGTGGAATACGAAACGAACTACGCCCTCAAGTACAAAGCAGAGATCTTGAAAAGTCCTCAGGTGGCGATTCACTTTCACAGTTACCAGTGCGTGCAGAAGGTGGCGTCGGGAAGTCACATGGAATTCGACGTGACGACTCAGTTCAACAACATACAGTTCGACATGCCAGATTTCGTCGTAGTGCTCTTTCAGACCGGGCGCGATAACAACCAGGAAAAAGATTCCAGCAAATTCGACGACTGCAAAATCAAGAACGTTTATCTCAAAAATGGACGCAACGAAGTGTTCCCGCGCGAGAATTACAACCTCGACATGACCAAAGACGATTACCTCAAACTTCACGAAGCGTTCTCGGCTTACAAACGCGTGACCGAGGGAAACGTGGACATGTACTACACGCCCAGCGAATTCAAAGCACGCAGGCCGATGTTCGTCATCAACACATCTAAGAGAAAGCAGGTTTTTTTCAACGATCGCACCAACATCAAGGTCGTCTGCGAGTTCAACAGTCCGTTGCCCGCCGATACTCTATGTAGCGTCATCCTGGTCGCAGAGAAGTCCTTCGTCCACGACGTGAAGAACGAGAGGGTCACAGAGCAGTTTTAAAAAATAATTCGTAAAATAATTGCCACACACTAAAAAAAATCAACAAAGTTTTATAAAATACAATGTAAGTTAGTTCGGTGCGCAAATAAAAAAAAAAAATTAATAATTCACAAAACTCTCTACAGAGGCATTGTTGGCGGCTTTGATAGCCCCACGACCATTATATAGAACTTTTTTTGGTGTTGGGCACCACGCACCCTGGCGAGGTTATAGGGGCCAGGTATCCTAAAAAAAACAATAATTATTATTTGTTTGTTTGCGTCACAATACAGGCGCGCGCGCGCGTGTGTGTGGCACATCGTTCCCGAGAGAGCGAGGTTTACAAAGGTCGCGGTATACGGAGTTGGAAAATTACGATATGGCACATTCGCTCACCACTGTTGCCAGCCATGGGTCTCTCTCACTCTTCATCTTACACCAACGTTGCCATCTCTATTTTTTTTTAGTTGTAAGTGGGTTTCCAACACACTCTAGTTAATAATGCTACATATTATACACACACACACGCACACACATACTGTGTTGCCATCCACCCATCTCTCTCTCTTTTACGGCAGTGCCGCCTCTCCTTGCCCAGTGTGTGTGTAGGTTGGCAAAAATTGCTTTATGCACTGTAAGGCAAGCCTCAAGCAAAGTTGCCAACTCCTTGCTTTAGGTTAGGTTAGACCAAAAAAGGCTGTAGGTGGGCTGTCGGCTGTTTAACTCTTCCCTCTCTCTCTCTTTTTTTGTAAAAGGCCATGGCAAAAGTACCAGTAGGTTGGCAACCTTGCTTTATGCACTGTAAGGCAAGTCTCAAGCAAGGTTGCCAGCTCCTTGCTTTAGGTTAGGTTAGACCTCGAAAAAAACCTTGGTGATTTTTTCGAGTGAGGAGTTGGTAACACTGATCTTCACTTGATGGCGGTCAACCAGACTGATTGCACAAGCAAGGTTGCCAGCTCCTTGCTTTAGGTTAGGTTAGACCAAGAAAAAAACCTTGGTGATTTTTTTTTCGAGTGAGGAGTTGGTAACACTGATCTCCACTTGGTGTTGGTCAACCAGACTGATTGCACAAGCAAGGTTGCCAGCTCCTTGCTTTAGGTTAGGTTAGACCAAGAATAAAACCTTGGTGATTTTTTTTCGAGTGAGGAGTTGGCAACGCTGATCTCCACTTGAGGGCGGTCAAACGGGCTGATTGCACAAGCAAGGCTGCCAGCTCCTTGCTTTAGGTTAGGTTAGACCAAGAAAAAAACCTTGGTGATTTTTTTTCGAGTGAGGAGTTGGCAACGCTGATCTCCACTTTCGGTTTGTGAAACGGGCTGATTGCACAAGCAAGGTTGCCAGCTCCTTGCTTTGAGTTAGGTTAGACCAAGAAAAAAAACCTTGGTGATTTTTTTTGAGTGAGGAGTTGGCAACACTGCGAGAAAATGGAGCTTATGCCATACAGGAGCAGCCCAGTAAGGAGCCTCATGCAAGGTTGCCAGCTCCTTGCTTTAGGTTAGGTTAGACCAGGAAAAAAACCTAGGTGATTTTTTCAAGTGAGGAGTTGGCAACACTGCGCACCACTTGATGTTGCAGAACCGGGTTGATTCTACTACTCTACAAAGTATTATTTTGAAACAATAAAAAAAAAAACAATAGGTTAAGTTATATCACGTAAGATCATGGCATTCGTACCAAGTATGAGATGGGAAAAATCGAAAATTTCGCTAAAACATCGCTAAGCGCTAAAACCGACAAAAAATTGCCAATATATGTCAAAAAATGATATTTAATTGATAGAAAAAGAGGCTACGAATGCACTCGTACCAAGTATTGCGTTGAAACAACCCAATTACACTACTCTTGATGTCTCCAATCTCTTGTTTTGTACGTTTTTTCCACGTGTCTTGACATCCAATGTATCCCTGCAATGTTTGGTGAAGATCTGAGTATGTAGTTTTTGACCTTATCTGGAACCTCCCATCTGAAAATTTGAAAATTCCTAAAAAATCCGTCCAAAATCTTGATGTCCCCAATCCTATGTCTTGTATGTTTTTTCCACGTGTCTTGACATCCAATGTATCCCTGCAAAGTTTGGTGAAGATCTGAGTATGTAGTCTTTGACCTTATATGGAACCTCATATCTGAAAATTTGAAAATTCTTAAAAAATTCGACCAAAATCTTGATGACCCCAATCTCTTGTTTTGTACGTTTTTTCCACGTGTCTTGACATCCAATGTATCCCTGCAAAGTTTGGTGAAGATCTGAGTATGTAGTTTTTGACCTTATATGGAAACACCTTTCTGAAAATTTGAAAATTCTTAAAAAATTCGTCCAAAATCTTGATGTCCCCAATCCTATGTTTTGTATGTTTTTTCGACGTGTCTTGACATCCAATGTATCCATGCAAAGTTTGGTGAAGATCTGAGTATGTCGTTTTTGACCTTATCTGGAACCTCCCATCTGAAAATTTGAAAATTCTTAAAAAATTCGTCGAAAATCTTGATGTCTCCAATCTCTTGTTTTGTAAGTTTTTTCCACGTGTTTTGACATGCAAAGTATCCACGCAACGTTTGTTGAAGATCTGAGTATGTAGTTTTTGACCTTATCTGGAACCTCCTATCTGAAAATTTGAAAATTCTTCAAAAATTCGTCCAAAATCTTGATGTCTCCAATCTCTTGTTTTGTACGTTTTTTCCACGTGTCTTGACATCCAATGTATCCCTTCAATGTTTGGTGAAGATCTGAGTATGTAGTTTTTGACCTTATATGGAACCTCCTCTCTGAAAATTTGAAAATTCTTAAAAAATTCGTCCAAAATCTTGGTGTCTCCAATCTCTTGTTTTGTACGTTTTTTCCACGTGTCTTGACATCCAATGTATCCCTGCAAAGTTTGGTGAAGATTTGAGTATGTAGTTTTTGACCTTATCTGGAACCTCCTATCTGAAAATTTGAAAATTCTTAAAAAATTCGTCCAAAATCTTGATGTCTCCAATCTCTTGGTTTGTATGTTTTGCCCACGTGTCTTGACATCCAATGTATCCCTGCAAAGTTTGGTGAAGATCTGAGTATGTAGTTTTTGACCTTATCTGGAACCTCATTTCTGAAAATTTGAAAATTCCTCAAAAATTCGTCCAAAATCTTGATGTCTCCAATCTCTTGTTTTGTACGTTTTTTCCACGTGTCTTGACATCCAATGTATCCCTGCATAGTTTGGTGAAGATCTGAGTATGTAGTTTTTGACCTTATATGGAACCTCCTATCTGAAAATTTGAAAATTCTTAAAAAATTCGTCCAAAATCTTGATGTCTCCAATTTCTTGTTTTGTACGTTTTTTCCACGTGTCTTGACATCCAATGTATCCCTGCAATATTTGGTGAAGATCTGACTATGTAGTTTTTGACCTTATCTGGAACCTCCCATCTGAAAATTTGAAAATTCCTAAAAAATCCGTCCAAAATCTTGATGTCCCCAATCCTATGTCTTGTATGTTTTTTCCACGTGTCTTTGACATCCAATGTATCCCTGCAAAGTTTGGTGAAGATCTGAGTATGTAGTCTTTGACCTTATATGGAACCTCATATCTGAAAATTTGAAAATTCTTAAAAAATTCGACCAAAATCTTGATGTCTCCAATCCTATGTTGTGTATGTTTTTTCCACGTGTCTTGACATCCAATGTATCCATGCAAAGTTTAATGAAGATCTGAGTATGTAGTTTTTAACCTTATATGGAACCTCCCATCTGAAAATTTGAAAATTCCTAAAAAATCCGTCCAAAATCTTGATGACCCCAATCTCTTGTTTTGTACGTTTTTTCCACGTGTCTTGACATCCAATGTATCCCTGCAAAGTTTGGTGAAGATCTGAGTATGTAGTTTTTGACCTTATATGAAACCTCCTTTCTGAAAATTTGAAAATTCTTAAAAAATTCGTCCAAAATCTTGATGTCTCCAATCTCTTGTTTTGTACGTTTTTTCCACGTGTCTTGACATCCAAGGTATCCCTGCAAAGTTTGGTGAAGATCTGAGTATGTAGTTTTTGACCTTATATGGAACCTCCTTTCTGAAAATTTGAAAATTCTTAAAAAATTCGACCAAAATCTTGATGTCCCCAATCCTATGTTTTGTATGTTTTTTCGACGTGTCTTGACATCCAATGTATCCATGCAAAGTTTGGTGAAGATCTGAGTATGTCGTTTTTGACCTTATCTGGAACCTCCCATCTGAAAATTTGAAAATTCTTAAAAAATTCGTCCAAAATCTTGATGTCTCCAATCTCTTGTTTTGTACGTTTTTGCCACGTGTCTTGACATCCAATGTATCCCTGCAAAGTTTGGTGAAGATCTGAGTATGTAATTTTTGACCTTATCTGGAACCTCCTATCTGAAAATTTGAAAATTCTTCAAAAATTCGTCCAAAATCTTGATGTCTCCAATCTCTTGTTTTGTACGTTTTTTCCACGTGTCTTGACATCCAATGTATCCCTTCAATGTTTGGTGAAGATCTGAGTATGTAGTTTTTGACCTTATATGGAACCTCCTATCTGAAAATTTGAAAATTCTTAAAAAATTTGACCAAAATCTTGATGTCCCCAATCCTATGTTTTGTATGTTTTTTCCCTGTGTCTTGACATCCAATGTATCCCTGCAGAGTTTGGTGAAGATCTGAGTATGTCGTTTTTGACCTTATCTGGAACATCCTTTCTGAAAATTTGAAAATTCTTAAAAAATTCGTCCAAAATCTTGATGTCTCCAATCTCTTGTTTTGTACGTTTTTTCCACGTGTCTTGACATCCAATGTATCCCTGCAAAGTTTGGTGAAGATCTGATTATGTAGTTTTTGACCTTATCTGGAACCTCCTATCTGAAAATTTGAAAATTGTTAAAAAATTCGTCCAAAATCTTGATGTCTCCAATCTCTTGTTTTGTACGTTTTTCCCACGTGTCTTGACATCCAATGTATGACTGCAAAGTTTGGTGAAGATCTGAGTATGTAGTTTTTGACCTTATATGGAACCTCCTATCTGAAAATTTGAAAATTCTTAAAAAATTCGACCAAAATCTTGATGTCCCCAATTCTATGTTTTGTATGTTTTTTCCACGTGTCTTGACATCCAATGTATCCATGCAAAGTTTGGTGAAGATCTGAGTATGTCGTTTTTGACCTTATCTGGAACCTCCCATCTGAAAATTTGAAAATTCCTAAAAAATTCGTCGAAAATCTTGATGTCTCCAATCTCTTGTTTTGTACGTTTTTTCCACGTGTCTTGACATCCAATGTATCCCTGCAATGTTTGGTGAAGATCTGAGTATGTAGTTTTTGACCTTATATGGAACCTCCTATCTGAAAATTTGAAAATTCTTAAAAAATTCGACCAAAATCTTGATGTCCCCAATCCTATGTTTTGTATGTTTTTTCGACGTGTCTTGACATCCAATGTATCCATGCAAAGTTTGGTGAAGATCTGAGTATGTCGTTTTTGACCTTATCTGGAACCTCCCATCTGAAAATTTGAAAATTCTTAAAAAATTCGTCCAAAATCTTGATGTCTCCAATCTCTTGTTTTGTACGTTTTTGCCACGTGTCTTGACATCCAATGTATCCCTGCAAAGTTTGGTGAAGATCTGAGTATGTAATTTTTGACCTTATCTGGAACCTCCTATCTGAAAATTTGAAAATTCTTCAAAAATTCGTCCAAAATCTTGATGTCTCCAATCTCTTGTTTTGTACGTTTTTTCCACGTGTCTTGACATCCAATGTATCCCTTCAATGTTTGGTGAAGATCTGAGTATGTAGTTTTTGACCTTATATGGAACCTCCTATCTGAAAATTTGAAAATTCTTAAAAAATTTGACCAAAATCTTGATGTCCCCAATCCTATGTTTTGTATGTTTTTTCCCTGTGTCTTGACATCCAATGTATCCCTGCAGAGTTTGGTGAAGATCTGAGTATGTCGTTTTTGACCTTATCTGGAACATCCTTTCTGAAAATTTGAAAATTCTTAAAAAATTCGTCCAAAATCTTGATGTCTCCAATCTCTTGTTTTGTACGTTTTTTCCACGTGTCTTGACATCCAATGTATCCCTGCAAAGTTTGGTGAAGATCTGATTATGTAGTTTTTGACCTTATCTGGAACCTCCCATCTGAAAATTTGAAAATTGTTAAAAAATTCGTCCAAAATCTTGATGTCTCCAATCTCTTGTTTTGTACGTTTTTCCCACGTGTCTTGACATCCAATGTATGACTGCAAAATTTGGTGAAGATCTGAGTATGTAGTTTTTGACCTTATCTGGAACCTCATTTCTGAAAATTTGAAAATTCCTCAAAAATTCGTCCAAAATGTTGATGTCTCCAATCTCTTGTTTTGTACGTTTTTTCCACGTGTCTTGACATCCAATGTATCCCTGCAAAGTTTGGTGAAGATCTGAGTATGTAGTTTTTGACCTTATCTGGAACCTCCTATCTGAAAATTTGAAAATTCTTAAAAAATTCGTCCAAAATCTTGATGTCTCCAATCTCTTGTTTTGTACGTTTTTTCCACGTGTCTTGACATCCAATGTATCCATGCAAAGTTTGGTGAAGATCTGAGTATGTAGTTTTTGACCTTATATGGAACCTCCTATCTGAAAATTTGAAAATTCTTAAAAAATTCGACCAAAATCTTGATGTCCCCAATTCTATGTTTTGTATGTTTTTTCCACGTGTCTTGACATCCAATGTATCCATGCAAAGTTTGGTGAAGATCTGAGTATGTCGTTTTTGACCTTATCTGGAACCTCCCATCTGAAAATTTGAAAATTCTTAAAAAATTCGTCGAAAATCTTGATGTCTCCAATCTCTTGTTTTGTACGTTTTTTCCACGTGTCTTGACATCCAATGTATCCCTGCAATGTTTGGTGAAGATCTGAGTATGTAGTTTTTGACCTTATATGGAACCTCCTATCTGAAAATTTGAAAATTCTTAAAAAATTCGACCAAAATCTTGATGTCCCCAATCCTATGTTTTGTACGTTTTTTCCACGTGTCTTGACATCCAATGTATCCCTGCAAAGTTTGGTGAAGATCTGAGTATGTAGTTTTTGACCTTATCTGGAACCTCCTATCTGAAAATTTGAAAATTCTTAAAAAATTCGTCCGAAATCTTGATGTCTCCAATCTCTTGTTTGGTACGTTTTTCCACGTGTCTTGACATCCAATGTATCCCTGCAATGTTTGGTGAAGATCTGAGTATGTCGTTTTTGACCTTATCTGGAACATCCTTTCTGAAAATTTGAAAATTCTTAAAAAATTCTTCCAAAATCTTGATGTCTCCAATCTCTTGTTTTGTACGTTTTTTCCACGTGTCTTGACATCCAATGTATCCCTGCAAAGTTTGGTGAAGATCTGAGTATGTAGTTTTTGACCTTATATGGAACCTCCTATCTGAAAATTTGAAAATTCTTAAAAAATTCGTCCAAAATCTTGATGTCTCCAATCTCTTGTTTTGTACGTTTTTTCCACGTGTCTTGACATCCAATGTATCCCTGCAAAGTTTGTTGAAGATCTGAGTATGTAGTTTTTGACCTTATCTGGAACCTCATTTCTGAAAATTTGAAAATTCTTAAAAAATTCGTCCAAAATCTTGATGTCTCCAATCTCTTGTTTTGTATGTTTTTTCCACGTGTCTTGACATCCAATGTATCCCTGCAAAGTTTGGTGAAGATCTGAGTATGTAGTTTTTGACCTTATCTGGAACCGCATTTCTGAAAATTTGAAAATTCTTAAAAAATTCGTCCAAAATCTTGATGTCTCCAATCTCTTGTTTTGTACGTTTTTTCCACGTGTCTTGACATCCAATGTATCCCTGCAAAGTTTGGTGAAGATCTGAGTATGTAGTTTTTGACCTTATCTGGAACCGCATTTCTGAAAATTTGAAAATTCCTAAAAAATCCGTCCAAAATCTTGATGACCCCAATCTCTTGTTTTGTACGTTTTTTCCACGTGTCTTGACATCCAATGTATCCCTGCAAAGTTTGGTGAAGATCTGAGTATGTAGTTTTTGACCTTATCTGGAACCCCCTATCTGAAAATTTGAAAATTCTTAAAAAATTCGTCCAAAATCTTGATGTCTCCAATCTCTTGGTTTGTATGTTTTCCCCACGTGTCTTGACATCCAATGTATCCCTGCAAAGTTTGGTGAAGATCTGAGTATGTAGTTTTTGACCATATATGGCACCTCCTTTCTGAAAATTTGAAAATTCTTAAAAAATTCGTCCAAAATCTTGATGTCTCCAATCTCTTGTTTTGTACGTTTTTTCCACGTGTCTTGACATCCAATGTATCCCTGCAAAGTTTGGTGAAGATTTGAGTATGTAGTTTTTGACCTTATCTGGAACCTCCTATCTGAAAATTTGAAAATTCTTAAAAAATTCGTCCAAAATCTTGATGTCTCCAATCTCTTGGTTTGTATGTTTTGCCCACGTGTCTTGACATCCAATGTATCCCTGCAAAGTTTGGTGAAGATCTGAGTATGTAGTTTTTGACCTTATCTGGAACCTCATTTCTGAAAATTTGAAAATTCCTCAAAAATTCGTCCAAAATCTTGATGTCTCCAATCTCTTGTTTTGTACGTTTTTTCCACGTGTCTTGACATCCAATGTATCCCTGCAAAGTTTGGTGAAGATCTGAGTATGTAGTTTTTGACCTTATCTGGAACCTCCTATCTGAAAATTTGAAATTTCTTAAAAAATTCGTCCAAAATCTTGATGTCTCCAATATCTTGTTTTGTACGTTTTTTCCACGTGTCTTGACATCCAATGTATCCCTGCATAGTTTGGTGAAGATCTGAGTATGTAGTTTTTGACCTTATATGGAACCTCCTATCTGAAAATTTGAAAATTCTTAAAAAATTAGACCAAAATCTTGATATCCCCAATCCTATGTTTTGTATGTTTTTTCCACGTGTTTTGACATCCAATGTATCCATGCAAAGTTTGGTGAAGATCTGAGTATGTCGTTTTTGACCTTATCTGGAACCTCCCATCTGAAAATTTGAAAATTCTTAAAAAATTCGTCGAAAATCTTGATGTCTCCAATCTCTTGTTTTGTACATTTTGTCCACGTGTCTTGACATCCAATGTATCCCTGCAATGTTTGGTGAAGATCTGAGTATGTAGTTTTTGACCTTATATGGAACCTCCTATCTGAAAATTTGAAAATTCTTAAAAAATTTGACCAAAATCTTGATGTCCCCAATCCTATGTCTTGAATGTTTTTTCCACGTGTCTTGACATCCAATGTATCCCTGCTAAGTTTGGTGAAGATCTGAGTATGTAGTTTTTGACCTTATATGGAAACTCCTATCTGAAAATTTGAAAATTCTTAAAAAATTCGACCAAAAACTTGATGTCCATAATCCTATGTTTTGTATGTTTTTTCCACGTGTCTTGACATCCAATGTATCCATGCAAAGTTTGGTGAAGATCTGAGTATGTAGTTTTTGACCTTATATGGAACCTCCTATCTGAAAATTTGAAAATTCTTAAAAAATTCGTCCAAAATCTTGATGTCTCCAATCTCTTGTTTTGTAAGTTTTTTCCACGTGTCTTGACATCCAATGTATCCCTGCAAAGTTTGTTGAAGATCTGAGTATGAAGTTTTTGACCTTATCTGGAACCGCATTTCTGAAAATTTGAAAATTCTTAAAAAATTCGTCCAAAATCTTGATGTCTCCAATCTCTTGTTTTGTATGTTTTTTCCACGTGTCTTGACATCCAATGTATCCCTGCAAAGTTTGGTGAAGATCTGAGTATGTAGTTTTTGACCTTATCTGGAACCGCATTTCTGAAAATTTGAAAATTCTTAAAAAATTCGTCCAAAATCTTGATGTCTCCAATCTCTTGTTTTGTACGTTTTTTCCACGTGTCTTGACATCTAATGTATCCCTGCAAAGTTTGGTGAAGATCTGAGTATGTAGTTTTTGACCTTATCTGGAACCGCATTTCTGAAAATTTGAAAATTCCTAAAAAATCCGTCCAAAATCTTGATGACCCCAATCTCTTGTTTTGTACGTTTTTTCCACGTGTCTTGACATCCAATGTATCCCTGCAAAGTTTGGTGAAGATCTGAGTATGTAGTTTTTGACCTTATCTGGAACCCCCTATCTGAAAATTTGAAAAATCTTAAAAAATTCGTCCAAAATCTTGATGTCTCCAATCTCTTGGTTTGTATGTTTTCCCCACGTGTCTTGACATCCAATGTATCCCTGCAAAGTTTGGTGAAGATCTGAGTATGTAGTTTTTGACCTTATATGGCACCTCCTTTTCTGAAAATTTGAAAATTCTTAAAAAATTCGTCCAAAATCTTGATGTCTCCAATCTCTTGTTTTGTACGTTTTTTCCACGTGTCTTGACATCCAATGTATCCCTGCAAAGTTTGGTGAAGATTTGAGTATGTAGTTTTTGACCTTATCTGGAACCTCCTATCTGAAAATTTGAAAATTCTTAAAAAATTCGTCCAAAATCTTGATGTCTCCAATCTCTTGGTTTGTATGTTTTGCCCACGTGTCTTGACATCCAATGTATCCCTGCAAAGTTTGGTGAAGATCTGAGTATGTAGTTTTTGACCTTATCTGGAACCTCATTTCTGAAAATTTGAAAATTCCTCAAAAATTCGTCCAAAATCTTGATGTCTCCAATCTCTTGTTTTGTACGTTTTTTCCACGTGTCTTGACATCCAATGTATCCCTGCAAAGTTTGGTGAAGATCTGAGTATGTAGTTTTTGACCTTATCTGGAACCTCCTATCTGAAAATTTGAAATTTCTTAAAAAATTCGTCCAAAATCTTGATGTCTCCAATATCTTGTTTTGTACGTTTTTTCCACGTGTCTTGACATCCAATGTATCCCTGCATAGTTTGGTGAAGATCTGAGTATGTAGTTTTTGACCTTATATGGAACCTCCTATCTGAAAATTTGAAAATTCTTAAAAAATTCGACCAAAATCTTGATGTCCCCAATCCTATGTTTTGTATGTTTTTTCCACGTGTCTTGACATCCAATGTATCCATGCAAAGTTTGGTGAAGATCTGAGTATGTCGTTTTTGACCTTATCTGGAACCTCCCATCTGAAAATTTGAAAATTCTTAAAAAATCCGTCGAAAATCTTGATGTCTCCAATCTCTTGTTTTGTACATTTTTTCCACGTGTCTTGACATCCAATGTATCCCTGCAATGTTTGGTGAAGATCTGAGTATGTAGTTTTTGACCTTATATGGAACCTCCTATCTGAAAATTTGAAAATTCTTAAAAAATTTGACCAAAATCTTGATGTCCCCAATCCTATGTCTTGAATGTTTTTTCCACGTGTCTTGACATCCAATGTATCCCTGCTAAGTTTGGTGAAGATCTGAGTATGTAGTTTTTGACCTTATATGGAACCTCCTATCTGAAAATTTGAAAATTCTTAAAAAATTCGACCAAAATCTTGATGTCTATAATCCTATGTTTTGTATGTTTTTTCCACGTGTCTTGACATCCAATGTATCCATGCAAAGTTTGGTGAAGATCTGAGTATGTAGTTTTTGACCTTATATGGAACCTCCTATCTGAAAATTTGAAAATTCTTAAAAAATTCGTTCAAAATCTTGATGTCTCCAATCTCTTGTTTTGTACGTTTTTTCCACGTGTCTTGACATCCAATGTATCACTGCAAAGTTTGGTGATGATCTGAGTATGTAGTTTTTGACCTTATCTGGAACCTCCCATCTGAGAATTTGAAAATTCCTAAAAAATCCGTCCAAAATCTTGATGACCCCAATCTCTTGTTTTGTACGTTTTTTCCACGTGTCTTGACATCCAATGTATCCCTGCAAAGTTTGGTGAAGATCTGAGTATGTAGTTTTTGACCTTACACGGAACCTCCTTTCTGAAAATTTGAAAATTCTTAAAAAATTCGTCCAAAATCTTGATGTCTCCAATTTCCTGTTTTGTACGTTTTTTCCACGTGTCTTGACATCCAATGTATCCATGCAAAGTTTGGTGAAGATCTGAGTATGTCGTTTTTGCCCTTATCTGGAACCTTCCATCTGAAAATTTGAAAATTCTTAAAAAATTTGTCGAAAATCTTGATGTCTCCAATCTCTTGTTTTGTACGTTTTTTCCACGTGTCTTGACATGCAAAGTATCCCTGCAACGTTTGGTGAAGATCTGAGTATGTAGTTTTTGACCTTATCTGGAACCTCCTATCTGAAAATTTGAAAATTCTTAAAAAATTCGACCAAAATCTTGATGTCCCCAATTCTATGTTTTGTATGTTTTTTCCACGTGTCTTAACATCCAATGTATCCATGCAAAGTTTGGTGAAGATCTGAGTATGTCGTTTTTGACCTTATCTGGAACCTCCCATCTGAAAATTTGAAAATTCTTAAAAAATTCGTCCGAAATCTTGATGTCTCCAATCTCTTGTTTTGTACGTTTTTCCACGTGTCTTGACATCCAATGTATCCCTGCAATGTTTGGTGAAGATCTGAGTATGTAGTTTTTGACCTTATATGGAACCTCCTATCTGAAAATTTGAAAATTCTTAAAAAATTTGACCAAAATCTTGATGTCCCCAATCCTATGTTTTGTATGTTTTTTCCACGTGTCTTGACATCCAATGTATCCCTGCAAAGTTTGGTGAAGATCTGAGTATGTCGTTTTTGACCTTATCTGGAACATCCTTTCTGAAAATTTGAAAATTCTTAAAAAATTCGTCCAAAACCTTGATGTCTCCAATCTCTTGTTTTGTACGTTTTTTCCACGTGTCTTGACATCCAATGTATCCCTGCAAAGTTTGGTGAAGATCTGAGTATGTAGTTTTTGACCTTATATGGAACCTCCTATCTGAAAATTTGAAAATTCTTAAAAAATTCGTCCAAAATCTTGATGTCTCCAATCTCTTGGTTTGTATGTTTTCCCCACGTGTCTTGACATCCAATGTATCCCTGCAAAGTTTGGTGAAGATCTGAGTATGTAGTTTTTGACCTTATCTGGAACCTCATTTCTGAGAATTTGAAAATTCCTCAAAAATTCGTCCAAAATCTTGATGTCTCCAATCTCTTGTTTTGTACGTTTTTTCCACGTGTCTTGACATCCAATGTGTCCCTGCAAAGTTTGGTGAAGATCTGAGTATGTAGTTTTTGACCTTATCTGGAACCTCCTATCTGAAAATTTGAAAATTCTTAAAAAAATCGTCCAAAATCTTGATGTCTCCAATCTCTTGTTTTGTACGTTTTTTCCACGTGTCTTGACATCCAATGTATCCCTGCAAAGTTTGGTGAAGATCTGAGTATGTAGTTTTTGACCTTATATGGAACCTCCTATCTGAAAATTTGAAAATTCTTAAAAAATTTGACCAAAATCTTGATGTCCCCAATCCTATGTTTTGTATGTTTTTCCCGCGTGTCTTGACATCCAATGTATCCCTGCAAAGTTTGGTGAAGATCTGAGTATGTAGTTTTTGACCTTATCTGGAACCTCCTATCTGAAAATTTGAAAATTCTTAAAAAATTCGTCCGAAATCTTGATGTCCAATCTCTTGTTTTGTACGTTTTTCCACGTGTCTTGACATCCAATGTATCCCTGCAATGTTTGGTGAAGATCTGAGTAAGTAGTTTTTGACCTTATATGGAACCTCCTATCTGAAAATTTGAAAATTCTTAAAAAATTTGACCAAAATCTTGATGTCCCCAATCCTATGTTTTGTATGTTTTTTCCACGTGTCTTGACATCCAATGTATCCCTGCAAAGTTTGGTGAAGATCTGAGTATGTCGTTTTTGACCTTATCTGGAACCTGAAAATTTGAAAATTCTTAAAAAATTTGACCAAAATCTTGATGTCCCCAATCCTAGGTCTTGTATGTTTTTTCCACGTGTCTTGACATCCAATGTATCCCTGCAAAGTTTGGTGAAGATCTGAGTATGTAGTTTTTGACCTTAATGGAACCTCCTATCTGAAAATTTGAAAATTCTTAAAAAATTCGTTCAAAATCTTGATGTCTCCAATCTTATGTTTTGTACGTTTTTTCCACGTGTCTTGACATCCAATGTATCCCTGCAAAGTTTGGTGAAGATCTGAGTATGTAGTTTTTGACCTTATCTGGAACCTCCCATCTGAAAATTTGAAAATTCCTAAAAAATCCGTCCAAAATATTGATGACCCCAATCTCTTGTTTTGTACGTTTTTTCCACGTGTCTTGACATCCAATGTATCCCTGCAAAGTTTGGTGAAGATCTGAGTATGTCGTTTTTGACCTTATCTGGAACCTCCCATCTGAAAATTTGAAAATTCTTCAAAAATTCGTCGAAAATCTTGATGTCTCCAATCTCTTGTTTTGTACGTTTTTTCCACGTGTCTTGACATCCAATGTATCCCTGCAAAGTTTGGTGAAGATCTGAGTATGTAGTTTTTGACCTTATATGGAACCTCCTATCTGAAAATTTGAAAATTCTTAAAAAATTTGACCAAAATCTTGATGTCCCCAATCCTATGTTTTGTATGTTTTTCCCGCGTGTCTTGACATCCAATGTATCCCTGCAAAGTTTGGTGAAGATCTGAGTATGTAGTTTTTGACCTTATCTGGAACCTCCTATCTGAAAATTTGAAAATTCTTAAAAAATTCGTCCGAAATCTTGATGTCTCCAATCTCTTGTTTTGTACGTTTTTCCACGTGTCTTGACATCCAATGTATCCCTGCAATGTTTGGTGAAGATCTGAGTATGTAGTTTTTGACCTTATATGGAACCTCCTATCTGAAAATTTGAAAATTCTTAAAAAATTTGACCAAAATCTTGATGTCCCCAATCCTATGTTTTGTATGTTTTTTCCACGTGTCTTGACATCCAATGTATCCCTGCAAAGTTTGGTGAAGATCTGAGTATGTCGTTTTTGACCTTATCTGGAACCTGAAAATTTGAAAATTCTTAAAAAATTTGACCAAAATCTTGATGTCCCCAATCCTAGGTCTTGTATGTTTTTTCCACGTGTCTTGACATCCAATGTATCCCTGCAAAGTTTGGTGAAGATCTGAGTATGTAGTTTTTGACCTTAATGGAACCTCCTATCTGAAAATTTGAAAATTCCTAAAAAATCCGTCCAAAATATTGATGACCCCAATCTCTTGTTTTGTACGTTTTTTCCACGTGTCTTGACATCCAATGTATCCCTGCAAAGTTTGGTGAAGATCTGAGTATGTCGTTTTTGACCTTATCTGGAACCTCCCATCTGAAAATTTGAAAATTCTTCAAAAATTCGTCGAAAATCTTGATGTCTCCAATCTCTTGTTTTGTACGTTTTTTCCACGTGTCTTGACATCCAATGTATCCCTGCAAAGTTTTGTGAAGATCTGAGTATGTAGTTTTTGACCTTATATGGAACCTCCTATCTGAAAATTTGAAAATTCTTAAAAAATTTGACCAAAATCTTGATGTCCCCAATCCTATGTTTTGTATGTTTTTCCCGCGTGTCTTGACATCCAATGTATCCCTGCAAAGTTTGGTGAAGATCTGAGTATGTAGTTTTTGACCTTATCTGGAACCTCCTATCTGAAAATTTGAAAATTCTTAAAAAATTCGTCCGAAAATCTTGATGTCTCCAATCTCTTGTTTTGTACGTTTTTTCCACGTGTCTTGACATCCAATGTATCCCTGCAAAGTTTGGTGAAGATTTGAGTATGTAGTTTTTGACCTTATCTGGAACCTCCTATCTGAAAATTTGAAAATTCTTAAAAAATTCGTCCAAAATCTTGATGTCTCCAATCTCTTGGTTTGTATGTTTTGCCCACGTGTCTTGACATCCAATGTATCCCTGCAAAGTTTGGTGAAGATCTGAGTATGTAGTTTTTGACCTTATCTGGAACCTCATTTCTGAAAATTTGAAAATTCCTCAAAAATTCGTCCAAAATCTTGATGTCTCCAATCTCTTGTTTTGTACGTTTTTTCCACGTGTCTTGACATCCAATGTATCCCTGCAAAGTTTGGTGAAGATCTGAGTATGTAGTTTTTGACCTTATCTGGAACCTCCTATCTGAAAATTTGAAATTTCTTAAAAAATTCGTCCAAAATCTTGATGTCTCCAATATCTTGTTTTGTACGTTTTTTCCACGTGTCTTGACATCCAATGTATCCCTGCATAGTTTGGTGAAGATCTGAGTATGTAGTTTTTGACCTTATATGGAACCTCCTATCTGAAAATTTGAAAATTCTTAAAAAATTCGACCAAAATCTTGATGTCCCCAATCCTATGTTTTGTATGTTTTTTCCACGTGTCTTGACATCCAATGTATCCATGCAAAGTTTGGTGAAGATCTGAGTATGTCGTTTTTGACCTTATCTGGAACCTCCCATCTGAAAATTTGAAAATTCTTAAAAAATCCGTCGAAAATCTTGATGTCTCCAATCTCTTGTTTTGTACATTTTTTCCACGTGTCTTGACATCCAATGTATCCCTGCAATGTTTGGTGAAGATCTGAGTATGTAGTTTTTGACCTTATATGGAACCTCCTATCTGAAAATTTGAAAATTCTTAAAAAATTTGACCAAAATCTTGATGTCCCCAATCCTATGTCTTGAATGTTTTTTCCACGTGTCTTGACATCCAATGTATCCCTGCTAAGTTTGGTGAAGATCTGAGTATGTAGTTTTTGACCTTATATGGAACCTCCTATCTGAAAATTTGAAAATTCTTAAAAAATTCGACCAAAATCTTGATGTCCATAATCCTATGTTTTGTATGTTTTTTCCACGTGTCTTGACATCCAATGTATCCATGCAAAGTTTGGTGAAGATCTGAGTATGTAGTTTTTGACCTTATATGGAACCTCCTATCTGAAAATTTGAAAATTCTTAAAAAATTCGTTCAAAATCTTGATGTCTCCAATCTCTTGTTTTGTACGTTTTTTCCACGTGTCTTGACATCCAATGTATCACTGCAAAGTTTGGTGATGATCTGAGTATGTAGTTTTTGACCTTATCTGGAACCTCCCATCTGAGAATTTGAAAATTCCTAAAAAATCCGTCCAAAATCTTGATGACCCCAATCTCTTGTTTTGTACGTTTTTTCCACGTGTCTTGACATCCAATGTATCCCTGCAAAGTTTGGTGAAGATCTGAGTATGTAGTTTTTGACCTTATACGGAACCTCCTTTCTGAAAATTTGAAAATTCTTAAAAAATTCGTCCAAAATCTTGATGTCTCCAATTTCCTGTTTTGTACGTTTTTTCCACGTGTCTTGACATCCAATGTATCCATGCAAAGTTTGGTGAAGATCTGAGTATGTCGTTTTTGCCCTTATCTGGAACCTTCCATCTGAAAATTTGAAAATTCTTAAAAAATTTGTCGAAAATCTTGATGTCTCCAATCTCTTGTTTTGTACGTTTTTTCCACGTGTCTTGACATGCAAAGTATCCCTGCAACGTTTGTTGAAGATCTGAGTATGTAGTTTTTGACCTTATCTGGAACCTCCTATCTGAAAATTTGAAAATTCTTAAAAAATTCGACCAAAATCTTGATGTCCCCAATTCTATGTTTTGTATGTTTTTTC
>NW_028143694.1:0-55000 GCF_977018435.1 Lepisma saccharinum
TCGTAATGTTAAAAATATATAGATTGTTGACTTTCGATTTATTTGCTACCACAGACAGACGGATATGTCGATTCAGATAACTTATATCGAGATGATCTATTACATTTTATTACGTAGCATTAACAGTTTCTGAGATATCGGCACGTAACGTGACTTCGATTGTCCCTCACGGAAAGACGGTGCTCGGATCGAGATGATCTATGATGCTTTTTGCTGGTATTTCTTAGGTTTATCAACCTATCAAGTTTCGTATTTGGAGCTCTGGTAATTTCTGAGATACGGCTAGTTGACACGGACTGGCAGACAGGCAGGCGGAAGAATACGCAGTGGGAAACTTCTCCTCAGCTTCACTGATTAGTACTCAAAATAAAGCACTGCTTTAAAGTGTAAAATTTGCTTTATGCAGTGACGGCGCCTGGAAAAAAGCTGTGGGTGGAGCCCCTCAGTAGAAAACCCAATTTTCTTTGGGGTTTTCATATTTCCAAAGTGAATTTTTAACCTTAATACAAGTGATATTTAGAAGTATATAAAATGCAATTTCAAGCGTAACCCCCCTCCGTCTTTGCGCCTGCTGCTTCTCTTGTCACTTTTCCCTGGCGTCGTTGTTGATTTTATGCTCCTGTACAAGTAAAATCACAGTTTAACGTATTTGTATGGAGGTCTGAATGGCAATATATTGTAAATGACCGAAAATACTATTATTTTTGCAGTGCTTGCTTTATTATTAACTTCTGTTCTTTCTTGCAAATTCGACTCGGTGGCTCAGTCGGAAGGGTGTCTGGCTGCCACGTAGGAAAGCCGGGATTTATTCCCAGCATGGGTGATTTCAGATGCGAATTTTCTAGCTAACTCCCAGCACGAGTGGCTCTGGGACTCATCCAGTTTCTCCAAGGGGTCTCGGGTTCGATTCCCGGTCGAGGCACATAGTGGTTCGGATCCCACTTTAAACTGTAGGTCCAGTCCCGATTAGCCTTACTGTGCACAAAGTGGACTTAAAACACCAACTCAATCAATCAATCATCCAGTTTCTCATTAATGGGTACCTGCGGGGAATCTGGAATCTGGTGTGATCACATCGCCTCTATTATAGCCTCCCTACAAAGGCCACAGAGGACGATGGTAAGTATGCTCAACTACGTAATTAAGTATAAAGATAAAGGATGTTAGAAAAATAAGAGTTCTCGGAAACATGAAAAATGCTCCGTAAATCATTCAGAATCAGTGTGAAGAACTGGGAAGGGGGGGGGGGGGTACAAGAGTACCTAAGAAAGAAATGTAAAGAAGCAGCCGATGAAATATCCTCGCGTTATTTTGTCTAACATTTTCCACCCACCCTACTAAACCTATTACTGTTACTTTGTCTGTTGGAATGATATGTCTCTCTGAAAACGTTTTGAGAAAATTGTTCAAAATGAGTGAAACATCGTACAATTAAATACGGTTTCGTAAAGGGAGTGGAATACACATTTCTAAACAAGTTAGTGATGATAAGATTATATAAATATGGTTCAGAACAAAATACGAAAAACGTTAACCTCCGAATATTCTAACAAAATTTGTAGAAACTACATACTTCTAGTATAAAATATTATATGGCATATTTTATTCAAACTGTATCGTCAATGTTCAAAATTGCAGTATTTGTACTAGAGGTACTTAAGGAATTAATCCCATACCGTAGCAGCGAACAGCCCCATGTCCCAGAACGAAGTTAATTTTTAACAGGTCTAGTTTTTCGTTTCTCAAAAGCAGCTGACATCCTTGAGATATTATCAATTATGACGTCACGGAAGCCTCTCACTTTTCTCAGTTACACAATTTACATCATGCTCAAACATAAAGCTAAAGCTTTGTGGTGATTCTGAACAACAGCTCATGAACGTGTTTTGATTTGGAGGGTACTAACTTCACCATTCATATAAATAGGTTCAACGTCTGTGGAACACGCATCTGTTCTTCATATCCTCCTCTGTTTTTTTTTTCTGAACCGTTGTACTTCCAACAAACAAACTAAGCCCTATTAACAAAATACGTAGGTGTGATACTTCTGTTTCATATTCTTTTTAATTTCTTCTGTAAACAAGACGTAAACCTAGAGACATTGGAAGGACTCATTCCAAATAGATTTATTGAATTAAATGTAGCACTAAATAACGGATGATCCGTCGTTTTCTTGGCTCTTAATTGCTTCAGTTTCTGCACTAAAGCTGATCGATACTGGCAAAATTAGAATTGGACTTGCAGAACAATTCACGAAACTCTTGCTGTCCGATGTGTAGGCGAATATGTAACTTAGAGGGCTTGTAGTTATTGATGTCGTTCTTTCAATTTGCGATTCACGAAAAGTATAAAAGCTGTGGCCGCTACAAATGCAGCCGTTGTTGAGTCACTTGCTCAACCCTCTTCAACTCTCCTACAACTGAACTACAAGGATGTAAACTCTGATTTTCCAAGTTATATTTTATTCTCTGTATGTAATTACACTAACGTACTACACATAACCTTGCCTCTTCCCTGGCTATCATACGCACGTCCACTATCGCGGTTAACCTAACGGTATAACTGAAAAACGTTAATTAAATCAGGTATCCAAACACATTTTAATGTTATATTCTTTTTAGATCTCGTCTAATTTTTCCAATCTATCCAATTGGAAATGGGCCCAGAACGACCTCTATGGATTCACTTGTTCCGAATTTGTATTGATTCATTTGTATCAAATTTCTAGAACTTCGTACATGAAAGAAAAACATTCAGATAGAAACTCCTTGAACAACAATTCTGCAAATTTTGTCAAAAGAAGAGAATATGATGAACAAATGCGTGCTTTTCAGATGTAGAATTAATTGTCCATATTTCTGGATGATAGTAATAAATATAACTAGTGGCTATTTATTGATCTTATTTTCTTTTTTGGAAAGTTTTGAAATTTGTTATGGAAAAAAACCTTGGAAATACCATTACGGTGTTAAACTTGTTTGGGAGGAAGGTGGGATTATCAGAAAGCTACAGAAGCTATCGCATTTTTTGATGTTAAAGGTTTGGTGCATCATGAATATCTGCATGAAGGACAAAAGATAAACCAAGACGTTTATATTGACGTCCTGAAACGTTTTGCGTCCAGCAATCCGGCCTGATTTGTGCACATCAGGGCAGTGGTTCTTATTGCGCAACAATGCAGGGCCCATACTGCTTTATCAGTCCAGGAATATCTGGCCAATCATCGTATTCCTCCTCTACCACATCACCCATATTAACCCGTACTGTCGCCGTGTGATTTCTTTTGTTTGGCCGTGTGATTGATTGATTAAGTTGGCGTTTTAAGCCCTCTTTATACACATTAAGCTAATCGGGACTGGACCTATAGTTTAAAGTGGAATCCGAACCACTATGTACCTCCACCAGGTATCGAACCCGGGATCCTTTGATTGAAAGGTGACGACGCTACCACTGCGTCATCGGGGAGGCCCGTTCCCAGTGTGAAAACGCCGCTCAAATGGAAGCGTCAAGATGAAGATATTGCAGCAATCCAAACGGCTGTGACAGATGTGCTGAGAAGCATTCCAGATGAAGCTTTCTCTGCTTGCTTCCTTGACCTCCAGAAACGGGAGCGGCTGTGCATAGATAGCCGACAAGATTTGACAAGACCTAGGACCATTAGTCCGTAAGTTGAATCAATTATTTTTTACGAGCTCAGTCCTGGAACTTTTGTGACAAAGGATGTACTACCCATATTATCAACCATCATGTTCATTAGCAATTTGTCGCAATTTGAAGTTAAAAAAAAAAACAATAGACAGAATGCAATATCTGCTGCAGCAACAGCACAATCCCATTCGTTAAAAAGCATGCTATAAAGAAGAAAAAAGAACGACAATAGTGCTTGACAATCCGCCTGTTCTTATATTTGCTAGTGACTGTACAATACTGCAAGCAAGGCAGATGAAAGGTGAAAAGAGCATTTCTTGACATGTGAAACAAAAATGACCGGTTAACATTAAAAAAAAAAAAAATGTTAGAGAAGTATTCTTCGGTGGATAGCGTAGCATTAGAACGCAGACAGGAATATCGAGAGTTTTCTGTTGCGTCTTTGTCAAGGTCAAAAATGAAAGCAATACCCAAGCAGTCAGCTGTTGTTTATAAACGTGAGACATAACCGAGAAAATTATGACAGCTTGAGATTGGTCCCTTCAGGGTTACAAGCACTTGCATTTCATCACAAAACAGCTTTATTTTTCTAAACTCTGTTTCACAAAGGAAGAGCAACGTCTACTGGAAAACATGATACTCTTCTACCCATGTATTCGGTTAAACGTTCGTTAATCAATTTTCCCAATGAGAAACTCCAATATGGACCCAATTCCTTAAAATTACGTATCCAAAAAATAGAATTGCCTTTCTATCTAGTGGAAGAAAATATTCCAATATACCTGTCAACAGGGTTTCAACGTCGAGATTCTAAATTGAAAGCAAATATTTTTAATAATTTGTGACAACCTTTCGCACTCTATGTGCCGAGTTTGTAAGCGTGCTTAAGAAAATTCGTAATGTAATTTTGAAAAGGGCTACTTTTTACAATACTATTAAAACGTTTCAAACATTTCCCTTCTTTTATTTTAATCAGCCAAAATCACATGAACTCCCTCAGCCTTTACGTTAACAAACTGCAGTTTGTACCTGCCTTATCAGCCATATTTCTTCACGGGTTATAATTTAACCTAACAGAGGTAAATCTATGCCTAGGATTTTTAACGCTTTAAAAGTATGAATATAATCAGCATAACCTTTAACTTTGACCAGTAGTTGCCCCCCCCCACCCCCCTTGCCTCCCGCATACACAATTTTGTATTATTCTCATCCTGGTCACGTTTCGACCCCAATTGTCAGGGAACTAAACGAAATTCCTTCTCTGGGTGCAACACCACTCGCTATTTCCATAGCCTCTGCAATAAAACGACAGTCATATGTCAACTTGATTAATAAAATAACCTAGGCCCAGTCGAACAAATGCTATTCAAGGATGACAACTTGATTCCAAACAAGTTTTTTTTCTGTAAATAGTTATAAGGCGCAACTGCAAATAGTCATAAGTTCTGACCCACTGAAAATTATAATTATATTAACCCAGATATGCTCGTGTTATGTGTTATTATTGCTAAAAATTAAAGAATTAATATAAAAACAGTGAAAAGAACAAGACACTTACCTATCTCCAAAATTGTAGCTTTATAGAACTGTCCGTCGATCCAGCGAACATCATGCACTTCACCAACAGACAACTTCTTATTCTTCATCTTAACTCTCGCTGCAGTACATTTGTAAATAACACCATCTTCTTTGAATCGCACTGAAATAGGCTTCATTACCTTGAAGTTCCGTTTATTATTTTGTCTCATGTTTGCAACTTCACCTATCACACACACGGCACGACTGCCCTCTCACCGAAGCAATGGACTCAATAGTGCGCGCAAAATATTTGGCGGTTTAAAAAACCCGCCTTACCTCCCACGAATTACATGTTGCCAACTACATGAACATTTAATACTCGATTTCCACAATTGACAGAGAAGAAAGTTTCTGCTGTGTTAAGACGGTCAGTGTTACAACAAGCAAAAATGCATTGTTCACAATATATTTATTATATTTGTTAGTAGTACAAGGTGGCCGCGGTGCCTCAGTCGGTAACGCGTCTGACTACCATGCTAAAGGTCCCGGGTTCGATCCCCGGCCGGTTCAAATCCGGGATGGAAGCGGCCCCGGCGCCCACCCAGCGTCGAATAACATGGGTACCTGAGGGAAACCCTGGGGGGTAAAGGCGGTCAGGGGCGTGATGCTGATCACATCACCCCCACTCACGACCGGATCAAGAAAGTGTGGGGCGTTACAATCACACCCCCTATATGCCTTCATGGCATGGTGCTATGCACAGGGGAGCACTTTACCTTTACCTTTTACAAGGATTTCCCGTTGAACACCCGCGCACAGGCTGTCAAGAGTGTCCACAGCGGAGTAACGTGGTTCAACCGCACCATCGAAATTTTTGAACATATACGTAATTTTTTTCAGTTCATATATAAAGAAAAAGATGGGAAAAATATTCAGACGCTAATTTTTCATCAAATGTAGAAGTAAGGTTTCCGTTTGGCAGTGAGCATAGGTATTCGATATGACAATAAAATGTGCATGTATTTGGAGGGAGAGGGGTGAGAAATTGGGAATTCCCTACTATCTACCATTAAAAAATATTTTTTTTCTTTACGAGAGTGAATCCGGAGGATATAGTCAAGGTCCACCGGGTGGGGGGGGGGGAAGCTGCTGCAGCCCTATTCCCAATTCATTGAGCGAAAAAAAAATCATAATAATTGGGGGACAAGACATAAAATTATGAAAATACACGTACGTGTAGAATTACCCCAAAGGAATATTTTATTTTATTATGTGTTATTCATTTTCTGCTTGATTTTGTACTAAGATTAATTAATATAAGGCCACTGGATCTGCAATAACTGAGTATTCAACTCACTTTTAGGTGTGCGTTGTCGAGTAGATATAGTCATTACTAGTAAACCAAACAAACAATGAAATAAATTAATTTTAACCATTATATCATCATGTAGCCGTATACGTCGGCGACCGTCGTCTTCTTACCACCTTCTTCTCCAAACGAATCATTATATTTCTTAACATTTTACCCTAAAAATTATCACCAATGTAAGTAAGTTGTAATAAAAGTAACTGCACCCCCAATCACCGCCACTAATTAACATAAATTACTGACTGAAATTAAATTGTATGTGTAAAATATACATAAATGTAATATATATATATATATATATATATATATATATACAAATATAAATATACAAAATATAAATATAAGTTTAGATTGACATTCATTTACCCTTGCCCTCCCCCTGGACGTCCATGATGATATGTACAAAGTCTTATATTCCAAGAAAATGGTCATAAAGTGTAAACAATCAGATACACTTAGCAGTCTCTTATTGAACTACGCAAGTAGTGAAATACAAAATAAAATCATCCTTGCCTCTAAAAACACAATTTGTAAACCTTTTCAATGTAACCATTGGAGGTACAAAATACATAGTACATTGTATGCCACTTCAGGACAAAACGCACATTGCACACTGACTTGAATGCAGCTGACATTCTTGGTCCAGTGTGAGCAAGAACAAGTATGCGAAAAATAAACCGTTTATCAACAATGCAAGAAAGAAGAAAAATCAACATAACTCACATTAAGCTATAGGCATTATCAAAAACCACGAACAGACCACTTTAAGAAATAAAAGAAGAAAAAATTCATAACAACAATGCTGACAAAAGAAAAAAAAGGCCGCTGATTTTTATTTTTTATAGAGGCTGCCACCAGTACAGGAAAGTATGTACATCGGCATCTCTTTCAGTGCTTGCCTGTTCCATACAATAATAATGGTTTACTTCAGTACCTAACATTCGGCGCTCAATATGATATGACATAATATGAAACTCGAAGGGTTAGTGTTTTCAGTTGTTCAGTTGATGTAGGGGGTGCGGAAGAAAATTAAGGGGTGCACAAGCACCGCCTCGCGGCCCCCTCTCTGGATTCGAACTACGTATATAAGCTTTTGTAATATAACGAAAAAACGTTTTAATACCCCTCCCCCCCAAAAAAAACTTTAAAAATAACTATTGAACTACTTGTCACAGACAACCTTTGAAATATTAGTCAGTCAGTCTGATACCTGGTGAAAGCACATGGTTGTTCGGATCCCACTTTAAACTGTAGGTCCAGTCCCGATTAGCTTATGTGTGCTTAAAGTACGTTTCTTTGAATTTTGTGACAGTTCCGTCCAAGTAAAACCAAACATAGCAGACGGTGGAGGCACATGACACAGTGGTTCGGATCAAACTTTAAACTTTAGGTCCAGTCCCGATTAGCCATTCTGTGCATAAAGTGGACTTATAACAACAATTCAATTCAATTCAAACATAGCAGAAGCTTAGACTGTTGGAATCCAATCCTAGCCTTTTCCACTATATTATGGCTTAAACATCCACTATGTCTTAGTGTTATGTCTATGGAGGAGGTAACTGTGATTACATTATGGCGGGGAAATATAATTTCAGCCGATGTTTTTCGGTTTGAACTATTCTCTCCACTGCTACCACTTGCTCATGGTATCCGATTACATGTAAACATGTTGAGGGGAATGTGAAGCACACATCAGCAGACCAGCAAGGTGAACAATCTCGTTGGGTAATCAAGTCATAAGTAGATGTCAGTTTCTTGTTTTATATATATATATCTCCGAAAACAGTGGGGCAACCACAGGAGGGCAGGGGAGGCATTGCCCCCAATCCTGGACGGAAACCAATCTAGTGGGTTAAACATTGAAGTAAAAAACGCAAAGCTAGCAAAATCTAAGAGTAGCAGGACAAAATGATACTCATGATGGAATTATTTTTCATATATTTCTTGCATTTTTTTTCCAGCACATGCAAGGGGGCAATTCTCCCCCTAGATTTTAAACTTTATGGAAATAAAAATATATTTCATAAAATTTTCTTGCAATTTGGCAAATCTTGCGATGACTAGCTACGTAAAAATGTCACGCTTCGCCACTGGTAACAAATAGTTTACATTTGTAGAATGTGATTTTCGACACAAGGAATTCATCGAAATTGATCACTTTACCCGGTAATTCATCTCTTTTTCACAGACGACTTGGGTTGTATGGCGCGACCTTTTCGAACACACTCAAATGTCAACCTCTATCCTACCCAGTATACCCTGGAAACTTTAATCTTGCAGGCGAACGAGTCTCTGGCGCCTGAAACAACACTAAAAATAATAACTTGTGGGGTGTTGTATTTTCAGTGTCTGCGTGTATTTGTTTTCGCCCTTCGTCACTTTCATCTAATCACCATTGAACCTCATCGCCGCCCTTAGCCAAAATTAGCAGAAAAGTGACTTCACATGAACAAATCAGGCGAATCAGCAACAATTTACTCTTACAAAAGTGGAGTTGCATTAGTTCATACCCCTTCCAAAGTTTAGGTGGTAATTTCAATTTCACAGTGTTATATTGTTGGATCAAGGCAGCTATCTCCGTGAACAATAACGTTGTTTTCCGAAAGTCTTAAATGCTTCCCTCTGGCAATACACCCTCTTAAATGAAAGCATCTTCTGTGGTGATAAGATGACACCTTCCCCTTGAGTTCTTTCTGTATATATTTTTTCTTCACTGGCATAATGTTTTCGCCTTATAATGCTCTTTTAATCAAGGGTCAACGGAAGAAAATAAAATACTTTATACAGTAAGTCCTTTATATCTCACAGGCAGATTGCTTCCCTAAGGAAACCCAGAGTTATCATACAAAAGATCCCAAAGTTCCAATCTTCTGACAATTAAAACTCACAAAACTGAATTTTTAGTAACTCTTTTACTGTATCAGTGGTTAGGGACTGGAATGCACTTTCACATGAAATGAGAAAATAAATAAATAACAATAAATAAGAGACAAATAAATAAATAAATAAATAAATAAAGAAGTTCTGGGTTGAACTGCCCCCTCCCCTGGTGGATCGGACTCCACTTTAAACTTTAAACTTTAAACAGTCCCGATTAGCCTATCCGAACATAAAAGTGGATTTAAGAACAAAGAAACAAAATGTTATATTGGATACTTCGTGATATTACCTTTTTTCTTTACTTCATCTTCATCTACAGATTCTGTTGACCTTTTCGGCTGAACATCTGATGCTTCTACAGTTTAAACCATTATCATCGTGATTGGTTAGTTCTCTGACGCCCTCAAAACAAAGCTTTCCTACCAACTTCTTCTTCTTTTAATTCTACGTAAGCTCATCACAAGAAAAATCGCATGATTACGTAACTGATAGGTTAAATTTATGTGAGGAACGAAGATTTCTAAATAGAAGTAGCCACCCATTATTAATTCAATAATTCTGCAGATTTTCCCATACCCAGATAACTGTTACATCAAAATTTATACACTTCGGTCCAAAGTTGTTATTTTGTAAACCATGTAGATATTTGAAGATGACATGTAAGTAAAAATTGTAATGAAATAAAAAAAAATACACTTCTGGAATTTCAATGTAGACCTAATTAAAAAGTCGAAATAATTTATTGTGTTGCTGGAGGAAGCAACGGTAAGATGGGGTTTTATTTGTTTATTTAGAGATTATTTTAATCATACGCAGGCCGGAATTTATATAGGCTATGTGAAGGCCCGGAGCTTACAACACCAAGACCCCACCCCAATCCCCTCCACAGTTTCAGTTATAACTTTTCGCCAAGCTACATGAGGTGGTTAGTTATACGTATTTCTACATTTCTTCATCACATCCGAAGTACCTCATTTTTTTCTTTATGTGGTACTTTTCCAAGCATTTTTTTCCCAGTGAAGGCCCAGAGATGCAGCCCTCAAAGTCACCTAAATCCTGACCTCATCATGATCATACCCTGCATAATTTTGCACCTCCTAACCTAGTAGCTGCTTCTAATCATAGAAGTATTCAAATGATCACAGCTTTTTTGTTTCAAAATCTCTAGTAATTCCTTTTGCTTTCTAATGATAAAGTTAAGACAGCTTTTTATGGGATGATGATATGTGAACATTTCTAGTATAGATAATATTCATGAGTAAAATATACGTGTAATGAATACCAGAATACACTTATTTATTGAAACATTCACATATCCCAAGTGGGCAAGCGGGTGGGCACAGGAATTTTTGGGTGGGCGCTCGCCCACCCGTGCCCATCCCTGTCGCCGTCCCTGAGCTAGAAAGTAATGGAACCCCTGGTCTACACACCAACCTGCGCGAAAAGGAGGTTGAGAAGGATGGAGTGGAGCGGGCAAGATTTCGGCGCTGTTCGCCTTCTTAGCATAGGTGCCGATTTCTTCCGATATTTGCGGAGGCCCAAAGCTGAGCAGAGCATAAATACAGACTTTTTCCCTTTGCAGCGCGGGGGTGGGGGAAAGTTTTTTTTACAGTAGTAGGGACACACTTGAGAAAAATATTTAAAGAAATTGCAATTACTATTAACTCACTCTGAAAATAAAACATATATATCATGGTACATGAAACTTTATTAGCTGGACAAAAATTAACTGTATTTTGATTGCATAATTATTCAACACAATATGTAACTTTTGATTGACACTATAAAGAGATTGATCGATTACTACTATTCTTTTTGGAGTTTAATATAAATAAGAAATTCCCAGGCTGAGAATAGTGTTTTCTTTTGTGAAACATTTAAATAGTCCACAAGCCATTCTGCTGCCATCTTTCTTCGTAAGTTCAAGAGCAGAGAGAACAAGTCCCTATTACTGTATTGTCCTTGAAATTGACGAAGCAAGAGCTAGGTATCTTGTTGGGCCAAAAAGGTTTAATATTGGATGAAGGGCCTCCACAAGAAGTGGATACTATATTTTCAAAGTTTAAATCAAAATAATATACGTACCATGCGTTTTTTCCCTACATTGACTGTGTACTCGAAACATGAAATACAGAAATAGAGTAAATGCACAGGCATGCTGGACACTATAAAGACTCAGCTGGCTGATAGACTCAACATTGTTGACTTACCCATTTCAGATGAAAATCCTGCATAATTTACCGCCTCTTTGCAAAGTTCCTGTGTGCAAAAGTTTTACGATCATAAATAGAATAAATAATTCGAATTGGAAAACTTATGAAAATAAGGAACAAAAATGTTCTCACACAGAATCCTGTTATTTTATGAAATTTTCATCACCCAAACAATGCGTTGTTCCAAAATGAAACATTGGGCCCCTTACAGGTTCAGTTGCAAGCGAAGTTTTTTTTGGGGGGGCTCCCTGCTCCCCCCCCCCGTTTCGGCGCTCCTGCTTCTCAGTACCGGTTGGAAAACAGATACAAAATAAAACACTATTAAGCGGTTTTGCTCACCCTGAAGAGAAACAATAACTCCAACGGCTTTTTATGATTAGAGACAGTGGCGACGATTAGAGGGGGCGAGTTTTGCCTTATGCTAAACCTTATCTACAAATGGAAATATACTGTCTTCCCTCCCTCCCCAGTTTTGACACATTGCTCCCCGGTTTTGGAACCCAATCGCCGCCAATGATTAGAGGAAATAAACGAAATGTGGCTCGTATCGACTGGACAGGACCGTCGCCATCTATAGGGCAACTGCAACAACTGATGATTTTAAGAAGACTTGACCTTGAAAATATGGTAACACTGTTAAGCCTTGTTTCAATGTTTAATAAAACAGTCAAACGCTGATCATGGCAAAATTTATTGTAAAAGATACACTATAAACGTAACTTTTCCATCCTATAACAGGGTCTTCTTCAGACAAAGATTCACACCACAATTCTAGAATTTTGAGTGTGATATGTTGGAAATATATTACTATGGGTTAAATTGCTGTAGGCTTAACTGCAGTAAAACAACCTTACATTTGTGTTTTTATTATCAGTGTTGGCAATAACAATCTGTTGAATTGATTGTCTAGTTGTTAATTATGTCCCCCAAAAATGTATTCGATTTAGAATTGACTCTAGGCGTGAGCAGATCTTCTGATTAAGTTGGGCAAAGCCTTGATGAATGTTCAATTGGAGAAAGCCGGAACGGCCCCTTGCAATACCTGACAAGACGGGACGGAAAGTTTACAGATATTCACTAACCGGAAAACCGTACCGGTTCCCTCCGGTCTATTTCGAGCCTTCAAAACCGAGAATTATAGTTGATGCTTTTCGTGATCCTATAGTGGCACCGTGAATACATAACAATCTTTTTCATGTTATCCACCTTATTTGCTGAAAATGATCTTTCAACAAAATCATTAGTCAATGGTGCAAATTTGAATGCTCAAACGTTACTTGGCAAGACGTGGATGCCACAAAGACCAAATGACGCAAAAGTGAGCACGGGCCATTCGGATCAAAAGTTTGCACTTTGGACCGAGCACGTAACAGTGGCGCCAGACATTTCGGTTTGTTTGGAGCTTTCAAATAACATCATGGAATCGACAGAAAGTATTCTTCTAACACGTTAAGCCGTTAAGTCATGGAACACTTTTCGACGAAACCAAGCAAATACCTATGTGTGAGATATAAAAATCCTGAAAGCCTTAAAAAATACATAAGGACCTAACTTGTTATTTCTCTTCATCTGTAAAGGTAAGAAACATAATATTCGAGGTATGATTGTGTGTTCCTTGCAAACTGGCACGCACGATTTCACCACAGGAAGCAACATCATAAATGTTAGGTTGGCAAAACAGCCTCTCTTGAACGTTCGTAGCACTGAAACAGAGACGACGACAGGGGTGGGCCGCCCACCCAAAGATTGCTCTGCTCACCCATTTGGCCACCCGATCAAATCTAATAAACATAAACACTATGAAAATCAGAATGTGGAATTCTGGTGTTTTCCTTGTTAATATTTTGCTTTTGAATATTTTCGGTCCTTGAAATAATAACAACTTCTCATCCCATCATAACAACTTATCATCCCACCACAAGCGTAGCTGTCCTTTAGTCAAATATTTGTTTAGTGAATAACTTTACGAAAGTTGGAATAAATATCCTGTTCAATTAAATTAATTTAAACTTTTCTTTCATCTTCCTTTAACTTTGTTATTGGAAAGCAAAAGAGGGCTTGAAACAAAAATTGTGATCTAATGAACTTCGATGATTAATAGGATGTAGCCAGGCGTCAGTTTGATAGAAGTAGCAAAATTATGTTCGGTATCATAAGGTCCGGATTTAAGGGTCTAAGGGCTTCAGCTCCAAGCCTCCACTGGAGAAAAAAATACTTTGAAAAGGACACATAATAAAAAGGGGATACTTGGAATATTTTAAAATTATGAAGAGTAAAACTAATCATTGGACCTAAAAGTTAAAACTGAAACTACATATAGAGGGGTAAGAAGGGTATTAAATTTTGATTCAACAGTTAGAACAGATATAGGTGTGAAAGGGAACTGTAGAATTATTGAGTCGATAAAGAGTGGCTAACTTCTTTAGAAGTTATCTTTCTACACACAAGTTCTCCCTGCCAGTTACGCATTTATGTGATTTTCTTGCGATTAACTTACATAGAATTCAAAGGAGTGAGGGGGTGAAAGGAAATATTTAGCCGGAGGCGTTAGAGACTTTAATCAGGCACGGTTAGAAGTGTTTAGATTTTACAAGCATCAGAAATTCAGGAAAAGAATTGAACAATATTTGAACATACAATTGAAGTAGAAAGAAAAAATCAAATATCTCACAGAAGAATCAGAAAACGTTTTCGGTTCTTAAAGTCCATTATAATGCTCAGATAGGCCACACTTTAAAGTGGGGGTATAATCGGTTTGCATTTTTCTTCAACTGAGATTGAACCCGGAGCTCCTTCATTACAAAACGACAGCTTATGTTATCGGAGAGAAAATATACAGACTAAACTCACAGAAACAGTGTCATTTCATCATAACAGAAGATGGGTATATTTGAGAGGAGAATTGAATTGCCTGAGGATTAAATCCTTTGTTCACTTACAGTCAAATATCTGAGACTTACAGAATACAACGTAGTTAGTAGATGCCTTGATCCAAAAATTAAATATTGTGAAATTGAAATTATTACTTCAAGTTCCAAAGTGCTATGAAGTAGTGAAATAAAATTTGTGGAAAAGTAAACTGTGTCTGATTTGATTGATGTGTCATGTTTTACGTCGCATTTCTGCTAATCCTGACTGAGGGGACGACGATTTTGTTGATTTAGTGTTTTAAGTCTACTTTATGCACAGTAAGGCTAATCGAAACTGGATTTAAAGTGGGATCCGAACAACTACGTGCCTCCACCGGGTACCGAACCCGGGACTCCTTGATTACAAGGCGACGACGCTGCCACTACACTACGGGGTAGGCCCTGAGGGGACGATGAGATTGAATGATTAGATGAAAGTGATGAAGGAAGAAATATACATCGCCTAAACACAAACACAGAGAATTATCTTGACTGTCTTTCCAGGCGCCAGACTCGTTGGCCTGCAAGAATGCAGTACTGCGCGGGAAAGATTGATTGATTGAGTTGGAGTTTTAAGTTCACTTTATGCACAGTAATGCTATTTGGGACTGGTAACGTGAGATCCGATCCACTGGGTGTGCGGGAAGGAGGATGACAATTGAGTGTTGATAAAATATACAGCCCAAGTAATCTGTGAAAAAGAGAGGAACTTACGAGTAGCTCAGATGATCAACTTTAATGAATTTCTTGTGTCCATGTTCTCCCCGATGGCCGAATGGTATCGTCGTCGCCTTGAAATCAAGGGGTCACAGGTTCCATATCCTGAAGGGATTCGGATCCCACTTTAAATTGTAGGTCCGGTCTCCAGTTGTGCATAAAGTGGACTTAAAACAAAAACTAGAACTCTTGTGTCCATATTGCTTTCTACGAAATGTATACTACTTGTTAGGCTACCTTATTTACTATGGAAGTTTCCATCGAACCGGAGACCAAGACTTCGGACTATTTTAGTGGGCGAATAGCAAATTAGTAAATAATAACTCCAATCCCTAACAGATTTTCTACGTTAATTGTTATTTTGCGGTTATTTTGTCATATGCAAAATCTACAAAGAATTGGTTATTCCACGTGCATTTAGAAAGTTTCCGTACAAGACATTGATCTTAATCCAATCGTTTAAATACATCTGTAAGTTGCAAAAATCTCGCAAACCAAGAAAAGTATTTAATAACTCTAAACCAGAAAAGAACACTCCTTTCAGTTACAAACTCATAATGTGATAAAAACTACATGTACAAGTGCATGCAATGAAATTATGAACAAAATAATGTAATTTTTCGCCACTTTCCCAGCCCGGTTACTGAATCCAGTGTGTGGCCTGTCGATGAATTTTACCTTTGAGGGACAAAACTTGATGTAAAACGAGCTTAAACCCAATTCACATTTATTTCACTATGTATGAAAGAGCGTAATTAACATGCATTGTTGCGAGATATGATTGGGGAAATCTAGCTTCACAGCATCCTTAGAGTTTCAAGTCAGAATATAGGCCTATCAAAATAATAATAATAATAATAAATAAGGGCTCTATTGAATCCTCTCACAACTGTTCTTCGTGGAGTACGAGTAAAATAATTTTACACCGCCCTTGCTAAGAAAACGCTGAACTAAAACTGACTCAGACTCGCAATGTTCGTGAACGCCCACGACAATGAAGGGTCATTGTGTATATTCAGCCGAATTTAACACCCATAGCCTTTCGAAGACGCAACTCAGCGGCTTAAAACGGTGGCAACGAAAAAAAAACACGAAATGAAAATGAAGTTGTAATTAAATATATGTGTGTGTTGAGACGTGTTGTTGTCCAGTGTTTCTTCAAGAAACTATAACTCTGGTTGTAGGCGACGTAAATTTATGGGACTTGGACAGTCATGTTAAAAAAAATGTCGTGCCCCATCTTATGATGAACCTTGAAGTGGCGAGTTTTATGAAAACTTCTTGCGGCCAAGGAGAATACAGAACATGGAGTTTAACATGTGCGCCACAATTTCCTAACTACAGGGTGGCTCAATAAGTCACTTAACACCCTCAGTACAAGGCCACTGCGGCATGGAATTTGAAATTGGCGATGACCAATCGTTATCAGGCCAAGGTAGAACCACATTGACGTTACCCACACGGTAGGCGGCCATCTTGATGTCCGCCATCTTGAATTCAACTTCAGAATTTTAAATGGGAAGGGGGTCGTGCGACATATCAAAATGGGCTAGAATTTCACGAGAAATGCAATGGTGAAGGTGTTTTCGACGTATCTTTAACCAGTAAAAAGTTATGACTGAATTATTGTACCAATTTGCTCCTTTTCGAGGTGTTAGAAAAATGCCTTAAAATTTGTTTAGCGCTTCGGTAATGCATCGAGATCAAAGTGACGTCTATGGAGAGACGTTCGCATTCCATTGCACATTATTTTAATCGGATACATCCATGAAGAGCTGTGCATTATGAATGGTTGTCGCGAACAATTTACAGTGTGACGCTTCCATTGAATGAAAAGTCCTTCACAGTGACAAGGCTAATGTTTATGTTCATAAGGAAGTTTATAAACAGAATATTCGATGATTTTTATCTGATAACCCATTTTTGACAGATCAAAGCTGAATGGTTAGTGTTGGTAAGTTAATAGTGTGGCGTGCTGTGTGGAACACGATTGGTTAGTCAATTTTCCATCAACGGAACCTTAAATGCTTAGGGCTACTTGGATTTGTTAAATAAACAGTTTTTTTCATCCTTGCTTATGGAAGTAGGTACTTTTTACAGAGTTTTTTCAATAGGGAAGAACACCAGAACACTTATGGGAACGTTATGAACCAGTTTTTGTCCAAAGTTAGTTATCAGATGACAAGGGTCACATATTCTGTTTATAAACTGCCTTATGAACATAAACATTAGTCTTGTCACTGTGAAGGACTTTTCATTCAATGGAAGCGTCACACTGTAAATTGTTCGCGACAACCATTCATAATGCACAGCTCTTCATGGATGTATCCGATTAAAATAATGTGCAATGGAATGCGAACGTCTCTCCATAGACGTCACTTTGATCTCGATGCATTACCGAAGCGCTAAACAAATTTTAAGGCATTTTTCTAACACCTCGAAAAGGAGCAAATTGGTACAAGAATTCAGTCATAACTTTTTACTGGTTAAAGATACGTCGAAAACACCTTCACTATTGCATTTCTCGTAAAATTCTAGCCCATTTTGATATGTCGCACGACCCCCTTCCCATTTAAAATTCTGAAGTTGAATTCAAGATGGCCGCCGACCGTGTGGGTGGCGTCAATGTGGTTCCCCCTTTGCCCGATAACGATTGGTCATCACCGTTTCCATGTTGCGCGCTGCAGTGGCCTTGTACTGGGGGTGTTATATGACTTATTGAGCCACCCTGTATACAGCGGTGCACTCCTGCCATAGGCTGGTCGCCAAGGACAAGATCTGCGTGAACCCGCCCGATATCGCTTCTAAAACCGTACGCCGTATAACGCTTGCAATGCTTTTAGTGTGGTTAGGTTGCTAGCCTTAAGTTAAACAATAAACACATATTTCAAATTCAGACACATTTTACATGTAAAAAGTACCAAATAAGCACATATTTGGAAAAAGTGTCATTTTAGTAAAAAAAAAAATTGGAACACTTCGCGGCGCCCCTGTAAGCCAGCTACGGCGCCTAGGGCGCCGCGGCGCACACTTTCAAAACCACTGGTGTAGACTGTGTGAAGAGTTGCTTCAACTTCACACCAAACATCAAAGCGCAAGGTAACAATGATATTCAGCTTCATTATTTTGCAAAATCAAAACAATACCGAATAGGACGCAAATAATTTTATGGGTCAACATGATATTTTATCTTTTACAATTTTTTTCATTTAGGTTGGTTTGCCGCCGCCCCCTAGCTACGGCTCTGAACTTGATGAGACTGGACGAAAAGCAGGCATTGCGAGCAAAGCGAGCAAGAAAATTTAGCGAAATATAATTTTGCTTGCATAAAATTTGAAATCGAGGGAAATCTGCAAGTGCCCTTGGCCTTCTAGAAGGAAAATGCAAAAAATGTATGAAAACTAATTGAATCTTATCCATTTGTCTTGCTACATTTAGATTCTGCTAGCCTTGTTTGCCCCCCCCCCTTGCCTCCCACAAAATTTACATACGTCGTAGTTTGAAGGGGGCAATGCCCCCTGCCCACTTGTTATTGCGCCACTTTACATGATTGTCATCTGATCTTTCGGAGGTTTCTTTAAGTGGCGTTCCAATCAGGACTTCAACTATAGCTATTCAATACAACCACTGGATATCTGTAATCATCTACAGTATATCATACAGCCCTACTTCGAACATATGCAGAGTGCCTGTGGCATAACGGATAATATTGTAAATAGAAAAGCACAGAGAATAACTAAAAAAAAAAAGTCGTTTTCACGTTCAGAAGACACAACGGCGCTTATGGAGAAACCGCACAGTCTTGCCAATACAGCGCTAGCTCATGTCGCCGGGAAATGATGACCTTCCTTCACAATGAAGGTGTTACATATTTTGTATATACAGGGAGTCCATAAAGTCCTGCAAAAAACTAAAACTCTATAACTTGAAAAGTATTAAGTTTCGTATCGTACCCAAGGTATTGGGTAAGAAGTATAAAGTCTTAGGATAGCAGGAAGCAGAGAAAGGAATGCAGAATAAGCAATTAGGCAAACGTGAGGTGAGTGTTGGGATTGTCAGGTAGTGTGGGTAGTTGGCGAGAATAGGAGAGAGAGTAAGGACTACGGATTGTGAGAGAGGAGCAAAGTGGGGAACGACTATTGGACGATGGTGTGTGACAAGAGACAAGTGATAGTTGAGAGGACAAGCTAGGAACAATCTCCATGTATTTGTAAGGCAAGTAATATCCTTTCCTTAACCAATCCATATCGGTTCAGTCACGGAGAGTATAAAACCCATATCTAATCTAAGTTAATTTCTATCGCCATTCCTTTAAAAGGTAACCTCTTGCATTTGTCACATTTAGGCCAAGCGAGTGATAACCATCTGAGAGATGAATAACAAATAACTACATCACCCAATTAAATCTAGAGGTTCTAGGTTCGATCCCAAACGCAGCATGGGAGTTGCGTTACGGTTTATTAACAAACTATATTGTGTGTACTTACAGCAAGGTTCAAAGTTTATTTCCTGCTTGTTAGGTTCATCGCCAAACCTCCAATTGTGCACCATTCACGTCCAAACACTGTTGCAGTCTTTTTGTGAAACCGAGAATTGCGTGCTGACGGTGCTCTGCTGGGATATTCAGAATCATATCTCTTATTTTTTTTTCATTTAGGATCCAGATTAGCTGGTTTCTGTGAATACACCTCGGTCTTTACATGTTCCCACAACCAATAATCGCAAGGTGTCAAGTCTGATGATCTTGCAGGCCAAGGTGTGGGCCCTCTTCGGCCAATCCATCTAACTTGAAATTGTTCGTTGAGAAACTGCCGAACTTCAAGGGCAAAATGCGGGGGCTCCCCATCTTGTTGCATGTGGACGTCATTGATGATGCCTAACCTATTAAGTTCTGGCACAGGGAATGTCTGTAGCATGTTCAGATAGTTGTTGCCATTTACCGTGTCTTCCTCGAAGAAAACTGGACCAATGATGCGGACCATTGAAATCGCACACCACACATTCACTTTGGGACTACCCCGAGTTTGCACTTCAAACTCGTGTGGATTTTCAACCCCCCATATGGGGTGGTTTCCCATATGTTGTCTGGAACTTTCTCTGCACTGAAACGCAAGATTTTAACTCTGCAAACCACAGAACACATTGTGCCTTTTCCTGGATGGACGCCATCTTAAGTCATATGATCACGTGATAACCAGTGCAAGCGTCACTGAGCAGTGTCGCCAGAACAAAACTTTAAACTTACACCCTTCTCACCCAAAAATGTGTATTGTTAAACGCAACAGCTAAAAAGTTATAGAGGTTTAGTTTTTTGCAGGACTTTATGGACTCCCTGTTATAATGATAATTATATGTAATTATTAATATTATACTGGGAACGTTACAGTTATCCTTTTTACTATGATCCATTGCGATCACTACACACGCGAGTGTAATACAAGAATATAGCACTTCAGAAATCACTTAAAAAAGTAAAAATCACTGAGCGCTCACACAACTGAAAACACTTTTTTCGAGAGAGGGAAAAAATCTAAACAGACCAAAGCAGATCTCTCACTCAAGTAAGTGGAACCTGGCACATGGGTTATATTCAAGTTGCAACCCAAACAAACAAATTAGTTATGGCCCACGTGAACTGATAAGACGTGAATGACTCAAGCAAGGCATGTCATATTTCTATCTTGAAGCCCCATATTTTGTCACGTGTTGGAAAGCCTTTCAAAGGTTAATATGGTGTCTATGAATTTATGTGTACGTTGGAAACTGAAAGGTGATCTTCATTTCAGTATTAATGTCGACAGTAATGTAAACAACACAACAATGTATTTGCGACAACACTAATGTTGCTCACAACAGCAGCATTGGAAATAATTGTCAATTATTAAATTTAAGAAATTTCAATTCTATTATAACAAACTGCATGAAGTTCATATTTTTACTGAATGGCAATAAAATAACTCGAAAACTTGGTGGTGATTAGCCGGAATGCTGCGGTGAGCCAGCTCAAGATGGCCAGACAACGTTTCCTTACTTCGCGCGCGGTTCGGGTTAAAAAGAAACTCCAAATGCATGGAAGTAATATTTCTGGGAACCTTTGAGTGGTTATAAAAAATAATTTCATTATTTTCTCCACAACTTTGTCGCTGGAAGTTTTTACTTGGAATTACAGAACAAGAAATGGCCAGCGACGACATTTTCTACTGCACGAATATAAAAAATTTCCACATACTTTATTTGAATATTTTTTAATGCAAATATGCTTTAAAGTATTGACAAATTCTGAGTACCACCATCACCTATGACAATTAAAAAACAGTGTCAATTTTTTTAATAATGAATGCTTCAATTTTACGGCATGTTTCAACGTTAGGAATGAAAACAATGTAAAAATTGTGTTTTCACAGAAAATTTGCGTTTTTAATTTATCTAAAATTATGTAAGCAAGTTACCAGTTTTTTGTGTTCACCATCGTATTCTCTACAAAATTTCCTGCAACACTGCAGGTACCGATTTTACTTAAGCTAAATTTGTAAATCCAGAAATTTCACAACAGGGCGCTCGTATATCCCATAAGAAAAGCATTGCCCATAAGAGCCCATTGTGTCTTCTGAACGTGAAAACGACTTTTTTTTTTTCTAGAGTGAATACGTACTTGGAAGCTACCACGTCTTACCTGGGTAGGTGGGAAAGGTGCCATCCTAAATCCGTCCCTGGTTATATTAAAAAATCGAAAGGAATCGGGATAGTAATATTGAATTTGGTAAGATCTATCTGTGATCTAATACGACATAAAACTCTTAATGTGACCGTCCGATTGTGTATGATAATGATAACCAAGCAAGTCGAAAGTGAACGATCGGTGGTTCTTTACAAAGCAACATTGTATATTAAAATTATTATTTGTAATAAAATGTTATTCGACTTATCTTATATCTTGTTATTAGGGGATTATATTTAATATAGTTTTACGCTTTAATACATATATATACAAATATTACATGTACCATATAATTTCATTCAGCAAAATGTTCTCGAGTGGACCAGTTCATTTGACCTTTGGAGCCAATAATCATCGAGCCACTCTATACTCGATGATTGATCACAAACTATATTAAATAGAAAAGAATTTCGTGGACTGAAGCCAGAGCTGGATTTATAAGTAGGCTTAGTAGGCCACTGCCTATAGCATAACATTTTACCGGGTGGCAATTTCGAAGAGCGTTTGTGTCTCTAGCCGTCAAGGAAAATATATTTTGAATGTGTGATTACCACTCTTCAGGAAAAGGATAGTTTGCCCTTTAATCTCTAGAGTAGCCAAAGTTTCAAATCCACCACTGATTGAAGCTAGTGCAATTTGAGTCTTATGGGTTATCTAATATATGCTTAGATCTGTCTGACTGTCTGTAAATGTGAATGAAAAACTGTACATTATAATTACCATATTTTGTGGCGTGAAATACAGTACAGTAGAGCGTCGATTATCCGAAGTAATTGGGGGACATGGGTGTTCGGAAAACTGGTTTGTTCGGATAATCGAACTGTACATGTTTATTTGCCAAAAAGAAGTACTGTACAGTAAATTTATTCATAAAAACAGGCATCTCTTTAAGTATTACAAAGTAACGTACAAAGGCAACTTTAGTAGGAATATATAGTATGTGGTACAGTTTATTAAACAAAAATATGTACATATTACATACGCATTTTGCATGAACAATACACACAGTACACAAAATTAACGTTTAAAAAAATCCTTTATTTTGGTCAGCAGCGCCTTATGAAGGCCCCATTAGAAGCAATGTTCCGCCAGCGGTGGCTCAGTGCGGCGACTACTGTGGGAAACTTGGTTTGGGAGTGAGGGGGATGAGGGTGGGAGAGTAACAGGTGCGAGCGAGTACACAGTTCGGTTAAGCGGTCGTTCGGTTGACCGACGTTCGGATAATCGACGCTCTACTGTATGTAACATTCTTATTCGTACACACGGATTTTCAAAGAAAATGCTTTAATATCTGAAAGGAAATGCACTCTTTTGAAATTGTTTCTTTACAATTCAATAACTAACATCATTAGGAACATAAAATCTTGCCCAAATTCTGTATAACCAATGACAATAATAAATTAAATGAAACTAAAAGAGAAACATGCCATTTTTTGTACAACTTTTCTATTCGTACACTTAATAATATAAAAGAAATAAACTATTCAGAGCAAATTGACTGACAGTTCAAATACTTTGATGCGTATCCTTTGGCTTTAATTACTGCTTGACACCTGGTTCTTCATAGAATTAACCAGTTTCCGATATGTTTCAGAGCTTATTTTATTCCAGTCGGCTTGCACAACAGTTTTCAACTCTTGTTTGGACTTGACGCCTGCTTTATGGACTCGCCTCTTCAAAATTGCCCATAAATGCTCAATGGGATTTAAGTCTGGACTTTCAGCTGGTGTTTATAGTAGTTTGGGCACATTCCATATTAGCCAATTCATGTTAACTCGCGCCTTATGCTTACTGTCATTGTCTTGTTGGAATCTGTAGATAGGCGGCATGTCCATTATTTGGGCACTCTGCTTTACATTGTTCTTCAATATGTCCAAATAGACATATTAATGATACCATTAATAAACTGGATGGTACCAACACCTCTGGACGATGTACAGCTCCAAATCATTAATGACCCACCACCGTGTTTAACTGTTGGAACTGTGTTAATGTGATCATTGTCTTTATTTTATTTTCTCCAGACCCTATTTATCCCATCTGACCCGTATATATTAATCTTGGACTCGTCTGACCATATTACACTATCCCAAAATTCCTGGTCTTTGGGATATGCTCTTTCGCGAATGAAAGTCTATTCCTGCGATTCACCTTATTTACATACGGCCTCTTTCGTGGTATTCTGGCATGATATCCATGCTTCCACACGGCACGTCGGACAGTTTGATCCGACATCATCTTGCCAGCAACATTTTCTACTAACGGTCGTAACTGAGGAACATTTAGTCAGGGTTTCTTTCTCGCACTCTTTTTAAAATAAAGCGTTCATCACGTTTATTCAACCGTCTCTCTTTTTGGTTTTCTCGGCACATTCTGTGTTGAACCTTCCTCTCTAAATTTATTTACTATGAATTGAACTGTGGAGTGTGATTTATTGACTGTTTGTCCAATTTTTCTTAACGAATGACCTCTAAGGGCCAAATATAAAATAACATCCTTCAGATCGGAACTAAGTTCCTTTACCTTGCCCATTTCGAACACGCTGAGAGATAGACGATAGGCCTACAACAATACCTATGCCAGCATTCCGCTTGACGGGGAGCGCGCCTGCATGTTCAAACTTGTTACGAAGTTGCAAACTGCACGAAATCGCCCGAATAGCGGCGCCGCTGTATGCGAGGAAGATTGAAACTCTTGCCTGTACGAATAACAATGTTGCATGAAACAGCGTGTTTTTCTCTTTTCACACAAATTATACGGTCTGTTTATACACTTTGAACATACATTTTTATTGAGATTTGTTGGTGAAACCTTCATTAACATTAATTTCCAGGTACATATGAAAATGATTATATTTACTAGTAGATATGACATTTTTTCCTGGGAAATTCTATGTGTACGAATAACAATGTTACATACTGTACCACTTACATAACAGTTTGATTCACCAACATTTATAAAATTTTGTTTCCAATATAAAATATCTTAATTGTCCAGTTTGTTAAGAAGAACTTCAACTATTGATTTCTGTAGAATATATAGTATAATAAAAATAAGAAATATAATAATTCACTGAATACATTCACAGAAATGTAATGAATTGCACATGCGTCATTCTACCACAAAAAATTACATTCTCAAGGGTAGAGGAGATAGGATATTGAATGTGGATCGTAACATAAAGAGATCTGATGACATGAAATCGAAAACCATCACCTTTTCTACTGCATTCGATATAGAACCAAAACACAATTACATTTCACCCCTTCTAAGGTCAAATGGAAAATACCCGGAATTTGTTTTCTAAACATATGAAGTCACGTATGCGGTCACGAAGACGACGTGGGCAACCCAATGCTTGCCGAATGAAAGCAGTGTGCTAAGTTATGTTTCTGAAAGAGACAAAACAATATCCTGTCTGTAAACCACATCGAACCAACGAAAACAAGGGGCAACCGGGGCGGTGTCCTGGGGCCCCACGAGGGAAAATGAGCCCCGAAAGGCCGGAAGACTGTAATGGATTATACTAACTTGTATTTCGTTTTAACTGGGCCATTGGAACAAATTATTCTCAAGGCCGGTGGTTTCGTGTAATTGCACGTCTGCAGTAATAAGTCAACGATTTCCCACTATGCTAAGGAATGAATGATAGCGGGGTAAAATTATGCAAAGAACACAATTAAGCTAGGATTGCAACGGTGGTGGGAAAATCAGTGCACTTACAAAAAATAACCCAACAACTTGCACCTTAAGCCCCTAGCGTATGCAGGATTTTCTTGGAGGGGGTCGAATTGCAAAACTCGTTGGATAAAAAGCGAGATATGCTATAAAATATTTCATAATTACTACCTTTATCCTTCATTTTAAAAGTTATTCAAAGACAAAAATGTTAACCCTTAACCGACACACCTAAAAAACGTTACACTTAAAAGACACCTAGGTCCCTGTGACCCAGCTTTTTATTTTATTTTTCATGTACATAAAAAACTGGAAATGCACAATATTTGTTCATGCTGCCTTTAAATGTGTTTATTGGTAGTTGAAACAACAGACTGTTCATATGATAAAAAATATATTCACACCGTAACAATGTATTTTGATAAATATATTTATATCATGACAAAATATGCGTGTATAGAAATGAGTGTACATGAGGAAGTATCTTCGTCATTCTCTCCAATCTTCAAATGTGAGATGCCCTAATGTGCCAGTAATTAAATACTAATTATATTTCTTATGAACATAGAAATAAGAAAAATAACAGAACTACAGTTTGGCGCTGGTATAGTACCATTCTCACTTTTCAAAACAATTTATGCAAGGTTTTTACCATAAAAGGAACTAGATTTGTCAGTCTCCCATGCAACATGGTTTTATATCGCGGAGGTCGACAATCATAAACCTTGCCGAATTTGCACATTTTGTAGCTTATGAATTAGACGAAAGGAGACAGGTAGATGTATTCTATGCTGACCTGGCAAAGGCGTTCGATTCGGTAAATCATGACATTTTACTTCAGAAGCTATCGTATTTTAATATTTTCAAAAAGGGTAATTATGCTGGTAAAATCTTACCTAATGGACCGAAAACAATTTGTCAATTACAGAGGATTCAAATCTCGGGAATACCCTATTCCTTCCGGGCCCACTCCTTACTTACATCCCGAAAATTACTACGAAATCGCGTTGCCTTATATTTGCGAACGATGTAAAAATATTTAGAACAATTTGCTCTGACGAAGACAGCCTTGACTTGCAAGCAGACGTAAATAGATTACTACAATGGAGCGAAAATAATAGACATTCATTTAATCTTTATAAATGTCAGGTAATGGCTATAACAAACGCTCAAAAAATAATAAACTTCCAGTATCATGAAAGGAAAACAAATAGCTAAGGTAACTACATTCACGGATCTTGGTGTCACATATGACGCAAATCTATGTCTACAAAAGCATATGCATCATATCGTTAACCAAGCGTATAAGAAATTAGGTTTCATAAAATGATGTGGGGAAAATCTGAAGAGTACATCAATATTAATAACTTGGTATGTCTCCGTAGTACGCTCACTCGTAGAATATGCATCGGTAATATGGCAGCTCTTGGACAAAAAAAAAACAGATGAGGGAAATAGAGGTGATTCAGTCCAAATTCTTGAGGTATCTAAAGTACAAAGAATACAAAGTGTACCCTAAATTCACTCCATACTCTGAGCTTGTATCGCACTTTAACATTAAAAAATTTGAACGAAGGTTTAATCTTAATTTGATGAGCACGCTATATAGTATCGTATGTAATTATATCTGATATTGGAAAATGGGTAAAAATTATAATGAAGTGGTAGAAAATGATCCGAACGTTGATATAAACAGCCTGTCACTTCAATCATTCAAAGGAGCCCTACTGGCCCAGTGGAGAAAGGAGTGAGGGTTTCGTCTGTATAGTAATTAGTGAAACAATTTATGTTATGCACAAATATAATGCACAGATATATGTAATGCACAAAATGTATGTATGCCTCAATGGAACAATGTTATGTGGCATCGTTTGTTTAATAAATAAATAAATAAATATTCAGCTCCTTCTACATATTCTTCTACATTGGCAGATTCACCTCCAGTACTATCTTTCTCTAAGCTTTCCCCTGTACCTCATTCATGTTCACTATCAGCACCACTGATATTCGTCAATATCTGTTAGGGGATCATTCAAGATTGAAAGGATGTCTTCGTTCACTATCCTCGATTTAGCTTAGTCGATGTAAAGTAACACTAACGACACACCTGGGTCTTCGGGACCCAATGATAATTTATTTTGTCACATTTAGTACCCTCACAACGTTAACCACTCCACTGGAGTAAGACATGCTGTGAGTAAGAGGAAATGAAATATTTCCGCAGCATTTGTCTCAAGTGACGGTGGAAACTTCAAGTTAAACACCCACTGAGACGCGGCAACAGTAAGCAACAGAACTTCTGTTGTCTGCTTCCACTACAGGGAAACACACGGAATTTCCATGCCAGAAGTCTGCATGTTATCTTAAAGGTTACCGCACGCTGAGACGCCAGAAACGCGTCTGTTGCGTTCTGTTGCAGCGTTTAACAACGTCTCAGTGGGCGTTAAGCTTAACGCGTGAATTACAACCGGCTACTTCCAAAAACGAATCCGTTATCTTAGACGTTGAAAGGTAACGAGGGGTCCGACAGACCCGAGTGAAACTTAATTTGTCGACCATTTTGTGATACAAACTGCCATGGCAATCACCCTATGCTAGGTGCTTGCACTTTAGACGTATTTCTACGCTCTCTCGTGTGCGTCTAATTGAGTTACACTTCTTGACACAAATATCACTGACTTGTATTCCACAGAAGTCGAGATTTGTTGAACTTTAAGTTTTGAAAGTGAAAGTAATTAGAAAATATTAACTAACTCTCTGGCATTCCTAAAGCGGAAAGTGCTAGCGTCCCCTTGTAATCGAGAGATCCCGGGTTCGAAACTGATTGAGGCACATAATGGTTCAGATCACAGTTTAAACTGTAGGCCCAGTCCCGGCTAGCCATACTGTGCATAGAGTGGACTTAAAACACAAACTCGAACTTAAACTCTAAAGTGGAAAGTTTATTGTCACAGCAACCTAAACTTTTTATCCGTTCCTACAATGGGTAAGATTAATTCAGGTTTCTCCATTGTTACCAGTTTCCTTATAAGCATCTTATTTATTGCCATTTCATCTTCGTCTTGGCCTTTCTATAAGTTTCCTACAATTAGGTTTCCCAACCAGGATTCTGTAAGTTTTCTTTCTTCTCCCATTCGTGCTTTATGACCTGCCCACCGAAATCGTCTTTATTTAATAATTAATAACATCTGGTGATGAATATCGATTATCAAATTCATTATTTTTTACCCTTCTTCATTTTTCCTATTTCCGACATACGACTCGCACAAGACCCTGAATGAAAAAGAGGAGGTCAACTGAGCAACACATGAACATTTAAAAATCCTTGGTGGGAACAGTTGTTTGGCAAAAAGCACGACAAATAACGTTTTCATTTGTTTCAACCGCAGACACTGGCACAGTTCCTCTGTAAGACTTAATCCAACTCATTACTATGAGCAAGAAATTTCAATCGTGCACAATAACGTTTTGTGTGAACAACAAATCACACAGCATTTCACAGTGATAGTCGCTCCTGCGGCATACAAACATATTTTTTAGAAAATAATTTTTGGCATTATATGTTTCTGAATAGTGTTTCATATATTTACATTCCATATATAGTATTTTATAGACTGAGCCTTACACTTAACTTTTGTAGTCAACAATCATAACTAATTTATATATTACCTACGTGTAAAACGCAGATTTTCAGTTCTGAGATGGATGGTCATTGTTTGTTTTAAGTCCACTTTATCCTCATATTCGGCGTTTGTTGAAAGCTCTTTCTGTTTCAATGTACACACTCTGCGTTTACAATAGACTTTCCCAGCTATATTTTCTGTTGCGTATTCTTTCGTTATTCTAACAGGCTTCTGTTTATGTTTCCTGATTCGTGTCTTTCGCTCTTGCTGCTTTCTGGTTTCCCATTAATTCCAGCCACCCTTCCTCCCCCGTTGACAATTTTCTTCAAGACTCCTTCAACAAAATAAACAAGCAAATCGTTAACTGGAATATCCTAATATAACAAAAGTCTGAATGGAATACATGTACTTACCCTACATATTTTTTTAAATATTTAAACAAGTATACAAAATTCGAACAAGTGTTCCCCGAGCCTGTGGCCGAGTGGTTAGCACATCGCGCTGCGACGCCAAGGGTCCCGGGTTCGAATCACGGTCGGGCTTGGTTGTTTGTGAATGTCCATTCATCAATTTCATCATTTCATCACTCATCCCCATCTTCGCAAATTAGCCAAGAGGCACAAAACGCGAAGTAAAATAAACTAAATCAAATCAAAATCAAATCGAACAAGTGTTCTCGGGTTACCAGTCAGGTTAAATTGGAGTTGGCTTCCAACGTTTCGAGGTCATACATTGGATAGCAATGCTAAGTTTCAGATTGGCACAGAATTTCCATAGTAAGGGGGGATCGAACTTTGAAGTTCGGGGAGGGGCAATCAATATTTAGCGCTTTAGCATAAAATTCGTATGACAATCATTATTTAGACACCATACCATTTGATGATCGTATGGTATAAAATGGACTTTACTCTGGATTATTCGCTAAGCGGCATTGCGGTGGGTGTCATAGCCATCCGCCTCTCTTCCTTCTCTCCTAAAACAAACATCTGATGCATGAAAATGTAGTGAAGTAAAATAGAGCACCGCCTACTAAATAAGAAGTCCAGTGAATTCCTTATATTACGTTACTTTTCTGCCACTTTAGGATAATGAAGGTAGAGAGATGGTTTGGCATAGCATCAGGTACGGGGGCGCCACGAGCTCAGAGACAACAAAGCGGGTGCTGAAGAGGCAGGAAGAGAACAATTTGAAAGGATTAAAGGTCGCGCCACCGTGTGAAAATATTTACTCTTTATTAAATTAGTATTATTGCCAGTTCTTAATTAATTAATGCCCTAATTATTTTCTTGCTCGATTCGCTTGCAGTGCTTCGCACAGTGTACAACAGCGGATTGAAGAAAAAGGGGATAGAGCGCTAAAAGTCACATCTAAAAAAAAAAAGTACAATTTTTACGGTTCACATTATGTGATATTATATACGAAAAGATTATTGTAGTTCTTGTCTTACCATTTACATGATATTGAACCACTTTTCCACCCCATTTCTTAGTGATGCACCCTTTTCGTTTTTGGCGCCCATGAGCAAGTGGAGAATAATTTGGGAAAGAGTAAATAGCACGGCATCCTTTGAAAGTATTGACGCAAAATTAAATTAATGTAATATTCTTGTAAGTGAGCAAATAAATAGATATAAAAATTTTCCCGCTATCTTCGCTCGCAATTATCCCTGTTTGGGTCTTGATAAGATGATTGTGAAGGATTATACTGTAGCTACATTACGATTTGATTTCCTTTTTGTTATTTAGCGTCGCTTTTCTTTCACTTTGGGCTGATCGCGACGATGAGAATGAGTGATAATATGATAAAATTGATGAAGGAACACTCACAAATAACACTCATGCACAGCCCGAAATTCAAACCCGTGGTCCCTGGCGTCGTAGCGCGCTGTGCTAATCACACCGCCACGAAGGTCGGCGGCTACATTGCCAGACACGACCAATATTCTTGGTGTTGATTGAATGTTTTAGTAAATTTTCAGGAGATGATGCCGTAGTTCATTAGGTGAATCACTTTCTAAACAGCTCAAAAATTGCTTTTGCAACAGGAAAACGGGCCATCACACAAATCGAGCGTCCCAAAGGCAAAATTGCACTAATTTTGCTTCGAATTTATTCCCCATCCAGCCTATTCACAGGACTTGGCCCATGCGATTTCTTCCTGCAGGTGCACCATTTTAACGAAGTAGTTCTATTAAAAATACTACTGTATTGTCTGTTCTGTGTGCTGTCATAATTGTACTTAATATACTACATACTAACGCATTGTAAAGAAGCCGATACAACAGGAAAATATGTAATGTAAGATGTGCATACCAAACTTGTCGCAGAAAGTGAATTGTACACGTGAGATACAATCCAGATTTGTTTTACTTTGAAATACTCTAAGCCTAAGAGGAGAATTTGTTGCAGGAGGCAACAAATTCTATTTTCACTATCTACGGCTCTGTGTATGAAACGATAATTGAATCAGTCATACGAACAAACAAGTTTTGGTTAAGACAACTGCAGCATGAATATTTGGTTTGCCCCACTGGTGTACGCAGGGTACGAGTTGGGGGAGATGATGGTGCTGCAGCTCCACAATTAGCTATGAATTTTTGAGAAAATATGAAATTCTGAAATTTTGAGAAAATCAATTTTTTCAAATGAAAGCACTAAAAAACTCTGGAAAGGGCAAAATGATAAAAGCAAACTCCCCTTAAAACGACCTCCCGATATTTGTCTTTGAACAACTTTAAAAAGGAAGGCAAAAAATAATATTTATGAAATATTTTATATCCCGTCTTCTCCCAGAACATAGTGAAGCAGCTATGTAATATCTATCTACCTTTACAATTCCGGCCGCCTCCGAAAAGGAAAATCATGCATATGCAAGTGGTGTGCCCAGTTAGATTTTTCTATCTTATCATTCAGTTGTGGGCTTTTTAACATATATTCCCCGTCCGAAAACACGGCATACACATAATTTATTTTCTGACATTTCAAATTATCTAAGAAATCAATGTGCTAGCTTTCTGCGTGTCGAATATACATACATTTTAAGATATAACTATCGACCACTTGACAGGCTATTGCATCCAAATTAAAACCAGTTACTATATTTATCAATATAATATTGGGGGGTTATGATGATCGAATTTAGTTATGAATTTTGGACTATTATCCTTATGCTTGCTGCCTTGAAATTCTTTATTTGGGAGACTGCGTTCAGGACCTTGAGGGGGATGAACATTCCTGGTGTAGGGAATCATAGTCCCTCTTTGGCCCAGTAAAAAGAATGTCTAAAGCAGGAAATGGTGGCAAAAAGATGGCTAACGAAAGTTCTTGGTATGTCACTGTATGTAGAGTTCGGTAGAGTTTTATTTTTAAACCCACTTTATGCACATAAATGCTTTTCGGGGGGACTGTGGTCTTGTAGTTTAAAGTGGAATCCGAACAACTTGTACCTCCACCTTGCATTAAACCCGGAGCCCTTTGATTACAAAGAGGTCGCATTACCACTACTCTACTCATCAAAGAAAGAAAAACTGAAACTCTTCCACAACTTTTCAAGACAGGAACTGTTCCATTTGGAACATAGAAGGGTAGGAGAAAGGTCTGTTCCTCTTTCTGATAGCGAAGGAAGTGTGATAATTTACATTGACATTTCTTAACATTTTAATGTTTTCCCCTCAAAAATAGGACGAGGCTCCAATGATTTTTTATTTCCATGTGTTAGTATGTACAGCGTAAGTTTAAATGATGTTCCCGATTTCAGTGTCTATTTATTTCATTGTAATGATACGTAAAATGACTGATATTACACACACAGATTGATAAACTCAAAATATTTTTCCTGGCGTATTATAAATGTTCTCCGTGTGATCCAAGTGTTACACGATACACATCTAGTCTATAATCAAGTTCCTGCCACACTCTTCCTAGCATGTCAGGGTCCACGTCGGCTATGGCTGCAGTGATGCGCTCACGCAATTCCACCAATGTTGTAGCATTTTCTAATTGACTTGCCACAAATCTTGTTTGGAAATGTCGCTGAACGAGAATAAAGAACGCTTTCTATTGTCCAGTGGTACCCATTTTTCTCACTGCTACTAAACTGCCTTCTGGTGGCCTTCAGCGCAACTACAAGTCTTCAATCGAAAGAAAAAGAACTTTTTGAGATTGTATTCCATAAAAAAATTACTTATGCAAGAAAAGCTCATTACCTTTCGTATAAGAAATGAACGAAATCGGGAACATCATTTTGACTTCCGCTGTATATTCAGCTACAATAAGGTATACCAAGTTTTACTCTTCCCTTTTGCTGTTTTGAGAAAAGCCTAATTCTAAAGTTGCGGATTTCGAAATAATTTAATATTTAAAGGGTTATATCTACTAACAGCGTCAATATCCAAGTAATGTGCTATTTCAGTGAGTGCTAATAGTGAGCTTTTATGCCGAGTAAAAAAAATGGGTAGTGTTGTTTAATCAAGATATTACAAGCCGAAATAAGTAAAAATACAGTGGAAACTTGTATTTTGGGCCCTCTTTATTGCCGCATAACAATGGAAAGCAACAATACCCCATAAGACAATTGAATCTATACAAGCAAGCAGTCTTACACTAACAACATATTTTTAAGAGGTATAGATAGAACCTCAGGATTGCATGTTTAAGGCCAGTGGTGGCGATTGGGTTCCAAAACCCTGGGGGTTTGGCGGTGCAAGGAAAATTTACTTTCTCTTGGTAGACAAGGCTTACCATTAAGAGGCCATAGTGAGGAGGCAAATAAAAAAAAAAAAAGAAGAGGAGTATCTATCCCTTAAATCGTCGCCAGTATTTAAGGCTGCCATTTTATTTAGAACGTGAAATCGGAACATTCTTTACAACACGACTCCTCTGTTTCCAAGCATTAATATTGTGTGCTGCAACCATCTGAGTATGTGTGTTTGCCCATTTCTTCTCATCAGGCATCAAAACAGCTGTGGTATCTGCGAGTGTTTTTACGAAGCTGTTACACATGCACGGAATGGTCAATCCACTCGACAATGCGAGATTCTAACTGTGGGCTGCGAACTGAACGCAGGCAGTTCTCGAATATTTCTATCTGATTCGAACCAGAACACCACTAATGCGTCTTGTCCTCCCATGTTTGTAGCTCTCATAAAAGCCGAAACCCAACAAATTCTGCATATTCAGGCACTCGCAAGTGTTCATAATTGTGATTGATTCATTGATCTGCTTTATTTTACTTCGCCTTTTGTGCCACTTTTGGCTAATTTGCGGAGATTGGGATGAGTGATGATATTATGAAATTGATGAATAGACACTCAAAAAACATACATGTCCAGGCCGGGATTTGAACCCGGTATCCCTGGCCTCGTAGCGCGATGTGATAACCACTCCTCCACGAGGGGCGGCTGTTTAAAGATGCTTATCACAGCTTCCTCAGTCTTGTCATATATCGTCACGAAACAAAGGACGTTTTCTCGAATATAGCCAGATCGAGAAACAATTAATGCACAGTTCCCAACACATCTAATGTTTCGTCTCTCAATGTGATCAAATGGTTGTCTACAGTGCGTGCCCAATGGAGGGTTGGTGGGGTCATAACCCCCTTTGACAAAGTATTCCTTAAAAGAAAAGAACGTCAAAGACAGACAAATATGTCAAAATGAGGACTGACCACCAAAAATAGTATTCATAACTCCTCTCCCTTCCGAAAATTCTGGGGATACCACTCTTTATCTCGGACACATTATTTATAATGAACTCACCAGAAGTTTTTATCATTTCGTATTGGAGACTTAAGTAAGATCGTTCTTCCCGCAGGTTTGTATATGATCCTTTAGGGTGTTGTCTTCGCACCTAACCTTAACAAAGCCCTAATTTTCCATCCTTGTGACTTGGATCTTCAAGACTTTAGAAGATTGATTGAACTGCTTTATTTTACTTCGTTTTTTGTGCCACTTTTGGCTAATTTGCGAATATGGGGATAAGTGACGATATTATGAAATTGATGAATGGACACTCAAAAACATCCATGCCCAGGCCAGGATTCGAAACCGGAACCCCTGGCATCGTAGCGCGATGTTGCAACATCCTCCAGTTGGACACCAGTCGTCACAAAGTTAGTCCGCTACTCCATTTGTCGGGAACATTAGACTCTTAGTAACTCATCAAGGCTTGCTGGGTAACAAGAATAACAAAGCCAATATCTGAAATATCACCATCTGTTGTAGGTTCACACATGCATATGCATTTTTCTATTATATAAGGTTACAAACCGCATACACGGAATTTGGTCCGGGCACAACTAAATCATCACTCAGAACTTTGTTTTTCAATTTAATTTTCAGTTGATTTGTGCAGTTTATTTCTTTCTTAATAAACTGCTCCAATACCCGGTATTGCTGGATTATTAACTTTAGAGAAGGAGACCTTCGATCTCTTCGACTCTCGACCTGAACTAGCACTACACTGAGGCTCTGGAAGTTCCGCTGTCGTCATTGTGTCCTTCTTTGGACCCCAACTGGAACTAGAAGCAGACTTCGTTACTTTTAATTTTCAAATCACTATATCTTATAAAGCCACCAATGGACACTGACTGATCACTAATCGACTGTATGAATTGTCACACGTACCTCTGAGGTCTCATTAACCGATTCTATTGTACAGATCAACCGGGAAATTGAATATTCTCATATTCTAGAACGTTCAGCAGGAAAACGATTCGATAATATAGCCAGTAGTAGTTCGACTCCTCCTCTTATTCAAGAACGTTCCCTCTCGCGCTTTCCAGAGATTAAAAATTACAACGAATCGTCCTACTTGTGGCGATAGAGTCCAGCGCAGATAATTCTGCCGTGCGATGCGCGAAACAACTAAAGAAGCAGTGTTGCTAATGGAGCAGATAGAAAAATCGCTGCAGTGCGCCGATGCACAGCTGTTACGTACAACAATAAAATTTGAGAATTCAGGTCTATCTAACGTTGAGTTTTAGACGCCATTCATTATATCAGGACTAGGATTATTAATATGTACTAACAAGTGGCTTTGTATGTAGCTACATACATATGGACTAAAAATTCGCAAAATATGAACTAACACATAAGTAAAATTACGAAAATTTCTGCAAAGAAGACTTCTTCATACGATTCCTTATTTGAGTGATTTCAAACAAAATAAAAAAATATATATATTATTTTTCATTGCATTAATGCACTGGTGGCGTTCTAACTGTTCACTCCCAAAACCCGTATACACTGGTATGGAACTGCAACGGCAGATAATAACATGCCAACGTGTTAAACCGCTACAATTGCACCATAACACTCCTCCTCAAGCAGCATTATTATTTCCTCTCTGAGATCGGCGACAGTCGGTTGCCTTTGTTGTACATTTACAAAGGATGCCGGCTTCCACAACAATAACAAGTACACACACTGCCACTAGATGATAAGCTGAGCGGCTTTTTCTTTTGTTATGAACTAGGGCCGGCGCTAGTCATTTTGCCTCCCTGGGAGGTGGCGGCAGATGCCGCTCTATTTCGAGCCCCCCCCCCCCCGGTCATTACGCAGCAACGGAAAATTGAAAATCAATATATTCCTAACTAAAACATCAAAATATAAAATAAATAATGAGACTTCTTATGCTATTTCAATACTATTCAGCGCAAAAGAATATCTTGCTCGATCACAGTTTTCAATAGGCTTATTTTTTTCTTCTCTTCAAATTTTGTCGCTCTGGGCGATGGCACGGTTCGCCCTCCCCTTCCGCCGGCCCTGCTATGAACTTGGTCACACATCAAAGCATGGCAATTTTAACACAGAAAACAATATGTATCGCATTAAGCAGCAAAAATTACAGCCTCCTCTATGCAATTTCTACAAGAACACGTGCCGGAGCCAGAGTTGAAATGATGTTGGAGCCACATAATTTATTTATTTTGAATAATTCCAAAATTATGAAATATGAACAATTTGTTGCTGCTGTTCGCTGCTCTCTTGCCAAAATGCTTTATTGGGATGCTAACACCATGACTGGCTTCCTCCTTCATGAACTCGTGCACGTTGCTTAGAATTTCCCGAGCTTGGCTATGCAAGGTTTTTGATTTCAACTTCGACAGAACTGGAGGCATTATGGAATTTAACGTTCATTAGCAAACACACACTTTTACATACACACACACAATACACGCGCACAACGTCAAACCGGTCAAATACTTAGTATAAAATAAAAATATGGTGCTTCCAATCTAACAAAACTCACCGCCACTTTACCTGCCTTTCCCCTTCCGTGACAGAAATAGTGCTTCTTTAATACAGTTGGCAACACTAGTTACTAGCTAGCCAATGAACATGCACTGCATAAAAGAAGCAACCACTACGCCGTGCTATATTGCCACATTACCATCCCTGCCGAACGGTGGGAACCGCGAGCTGGAGCCCTATTCAATTTTTTTCAATGATGTTTGCGCGAGTGTGTCCAGGAATGGAATGACAATATGGCAACAATAGCGAAGGTTTTCGAGCAGGGTAGAACACGTGATGCTAAGAGAGAGGGAGACGAAACGAAAATTCGTTTCTACGCAACGGCAAATTTATGTGTGATGCACTCTACCTTTGTTGTGCAGCTTCCAAATGCTGACAAGTCTTTCCATAGTGCTCAAGTTCGCTGCGACAACACCGAGAGCGCAAGAAAAGTTTACGTGCAATATTATGAACAACAGGGTTATAGAACATTCTTCGTCGTGCCTTGATAATTATTTCTCTCTTTAAGTCATCGTTCCATTATTCAAAAAGACAAAAACCTATTTTTTTCAAAAGTAAATTGAAAAATTTCCGATCCCCACCTTGGATACGTGCTATTAACAATAAGAGGGTTATAGAGCATTCTCTGTCTTGTCTCGATAATCATAACTCTCAAATTATGATCACATTATTCAAGAAACTAAAAGCCTCATTTTATCTAGTGTAAACAGAAAATTTTCGGGGGGTCTCGAGCCCCCAAAGCCCTCCCCCCTTGGATACGTGCCTGATGTCAGATTAAGATCGATGACTTGCCTGTTGTATGCAGTAAAACCGATCTCATTTCAAAACCTTTCTACGCTGAATATGACATGGTTTAACAAGTTCAACAAGGGATGCTGGACGGCGTGAGGAAGAAAATGAAGGGGTGATGAAGCACCCTTCCCCACCTCCTGGCGGCCCCCCTGATTCTAAGTAAACCCAAACTCATACACGAAAATAGTTATCGAACTACTAACACCGAAAACGTTACCAACTGTATATTGCCAAGTTCATACTTAATGCCAATCTTACGTACCTACAAGTTTCTTCTGAACAATTTAATAAGTGTAAAATATCAACACTATGCCACGAAAATTTGAGTTTCTGTTGTGTCGGCACGGTGAGGTTGTCAGTTTCGTGCATGCTTTGGGGCAACGAAATCTTATGACTGGACAAATGATTTTTCAATTGTGTGTGTTACATAGTTAAGACATGGAATAATATATCCTTTCAATTCCATTTTTCTTTAAAGGGATAAAAACATTTGTGGCAGGGATAAAAATAATTTTCTTTTGCAGGGGATAACATTGGCGGGGAAATCACCGGCACCCCCTTCGCTTAATTCGCACACTGCTTAACTCATTTAATTAATAACCTTCCTAAAGTACCACTCTTTTTCCTCTCTGTCTTAACACATTTTCCGTAACCTTCGTTTCATTACTAACATAAAAAGTAAAGTGTTCCCCTGTGCTTTGCACCAAGCTATGAAGGCGTATACGGGGTGTGGAGTTAGGGCCCCACACTTTCTTGATCACGGCCGAAGGTGGAGCCGCCTTCATCTCCCAGATTATCCTCCACGTACCCACTTTATATGACGCTGGGCGGGCGCCAGAGCCGCTTGAACAGGTGGAAAAAATCACGGCTCTCTCGCATGGTAGTCAGACGCTAGCTGAGCTACCGCGGCTTTTATTACTAACAATGCAGATGCCATTAATTTAATTCAATTACTAGCAAGTAAGATCTTACAACCAAGTTCGTTTCTAGAACGCCGGAACAATCTTGGTCCACTATATCCATGAGACGTTAACTACATTTAGCTCTAGTGCCTTGTACATACATATAATTGAAATCATCAATAAAGAAGGTGGAAGAGAAAAACGGGGGAACCGAAATTCCGCTGATCTGACGCCCTTGTTTATTTTAAAGGTAGCAGGGCACTAAGCACCTACCCCTGAACGTATGCGGGTGTCGGTTTCAGGGGTTCCCCCTTTTTCTTTCCTTATCTGTTTATTACTGAGGGAAATGCAGGGCTTGAAGCTGAACACTAGTTGTGGAAGCATTCCCTCTCATCCCGCGCTGCGGCGACCTATTGAAAGAATACGCTGCATTCTTTATGGAACCAAAACACAATTATAGTCCACCCCTTCCAAGGTCAAGTGGAAACCACCTGCATTTGTTTTCTAAACATATGAAGTCACGTACGCGGTCACGAAGACGACGTGGGCGACCCAATGCTTTCCGAATCAAGTTATGTTTATTCCGTACTGAAAGAGTCAAACAATACCCAGTCTGTAGGCCACATCGAACCAACGGAAAGCGACGTAAAATAACGAAGAAATAACATACCACAAAGAGCATATAGATATATCACATATTTAATAATAATAATAATAATAATAATAATAGGTAAAATGTAAAGTTTCCCGCGCATATAGCACCGTGCATGAGGAAAATTCAGGGAAGCCAAAAGGTACTATTTTTTTTTGAGTCGGTGAGCTTCAAATAATAATAACAATAATAATAATAATAAACGTCTGTTTGTAATGAACGACACAAACTGCAACGAAACTTTGTATCAAGATACTTTGAGAGTTACTTACAGACATGTACTTAATTTTACATTCATGTAAACAATGTATGTTTCATAATTCCCGGGTCTCTTTGGTTATTCCTAGAACACCCTTGTTTATGAGATGGGGGCCTAGTGTTGTGTAGGCCCACCAGATCAAAACAAACATTGGAGGAGCAAGGGAGTTTGTGCTTTCTTCATAGCATTGCTAGCGACGTCTGCCCTGTCACGAATTCACAGCTCTCATAAACAAATGAGTGTGAAATAATGTGTAACTTTAAAGACAAGAGAAGAATTCGCACGAAACCTAGTGGTGTACAAAGATGGGTAAAGTAAGGTTGAACCCGCATTATTTTATTTTTTAAGAAATAAGCTTGAAATGATAGTGAGGAAACAACAACACCAAAAAAAGAGAGGTTTGGCAGAAATATTGACCTGCTTTCCTGATGATACATACCACATTTCATTTAGCATAACAAAGGGCTTCCAGCCATTGGATGTAACCGTCACTTAACCTTACATCCATGCATACACCTACCTATATGTACATATGTATGTATGTATGTACGTAAATATATTTATGCATATTCACTACTTACCCATTTTTGACATTTGCAACGCTCTGTAGAAACTAAATATTCAGAGCTTAATCTTCGAAACTCAACAAACAATAGATGTACAATTTGCCAGTAAGACATTTACTATTGAGTGCATAGGTGTGGGGGGGGGGGGGAGCGGGAACAAAATAGAAAACTTACAACTCTGCTAAGATGGTAATTACTGTAAATTTAGAGCTTTTAGGCAGATTTTCTTACAGTCGCTGTATACCTTTGAGGACTAGAGTGATAATTCATTTGAGTAAAATTGGGTCAAGGTCTTCGGTAAGGCGGGAGGAAAATGGATTTTCGCTATTTCGCGCGATTACAAAATGCTGTAAGTTGAGAGATGTTTAGTTTTTCTTTCGGCGAAGTGACGAACTTGATTCATTGATTGATTTGGTGTTTAAGTCCACTTTATGCACAATAAGGCTAATCGGGACTGGACATACAGTTTAAAGTGGGATCCAAACTATTATGTGCCTCTACTGGGTAGAAGTGGCGAACTTGTTTCAACAAGTTAAACTTACTCTAACCTCTGGCGTAACTACTCTAACCTCTGGCGATATCTTGAATTGTACAAACATTGCCACAACAATAGAAACAGTGCTTTCATGTCGCATAAATATCTACACATTCAGTTGCTTGCTATAAACGAGTGGTATAAGCTACTATTTTAAACAGTGGATCTACAAGCTGATGGTCGATTTGCTGACTGGATTGGTTTTCGTAGACACACCCGCATAATGTCGTTCGAAGCTGTGCTTCAGAACAACTCAGGGCATTTATTAAATGCCTTGATACCCATGGAGAACATGATAAGCTGCAACCCTAGCTCCAACTTGTTCAAACACAAATCTAGAACATATTTTAAAAACGAAGATTAATTGTTTCTCAATGAAACTACTCGTTACGACCCTGTTGATTTAAATTTTACAACTTTGTTCACTACAATGATAACAAACAATTCAGGATTTGAGGAATACAAGGGTGGAGGAGCGGCACCTCACGGTCGTACACATGATTGACACATGCGTACATGATCATACCTTAGCCTACAAGAAAAATTGTCATTTAACCAACTTTTACCTCAAGTATGCATTTTGTATGCGATATTTAATGGGAATAAAATTTGACTATTCCTAAAAAAATATTTCGGTCCCCCCTTTTTCTTCTATCTTTCTCGGCGACACTGTAATGTTGACTGAAGCTCTTTGATATTTTCAAAATAAAATGTTTCCTCTATTCGGAGGAACGTTGTTGTCCATACCTTACTTTCTTCTGTTTTGTTATTTTACGTCCTTTTTTTACCTCTCGAGGTTAATCACAATACAATAAGGATGAAGGATGAATTGATGAGACAGATGACGGAACAAACACACATCGATTACCCAAGATTCCAACCTAGGATCAGTGTGTGAAAGTGCAACCCCCCTCTTTGAAAGGTTAGCCCCCAGTCCCTGGTTTCTATCCGGCCCTCGGGATTACTTCGTGCTTTAGGCCTAATCCTTCAAATCTCTTCTTTCACCTCACCCTGGGTGCCAAGCGAGCAGATTATATTTGAGCCGGAAATACGAAAGGGGGGTTTCACATAACAATTTATATTTTTAGTCCCTGGTTCGTTACGCATGTACATCAAGTGAATAAACAACTGGTTTAAAATGGACAGTACTGTAGTTCTTAGAGTTAATTCAGCAAATCATAACATTTCTAGTAGGGCCTCCTCGATGGCGCAGTGGTAGCGTCGTCGCCTTGTAATCAAGGGGTCCCGGGTTCGATATCCGGTGGAGGTACATAGTGGTTCGGATCCCACTTTAAACTGTATGTCCAGTCCCGATTAGCCTTACTGTGCATAAAGTGGGCTTAAAACACCAAATCAACAACAACAGCAACAACATTTCTAGTAGGATTATATTGTTTATTATACGTTGTTATATATACACATATTTACATATCGTTTCCATGTGTGTCTGCATACACCAAATTAACAGAGCTCTAAATCAACATAATTGCGCACCTATGGCTTACACCATCGGCACTTCCTTTACCTCAGAGTTAGCAAAACTATCTCGGCGGGCCTACCCTCAGCTGAAATGATATTCCGTTCATTACAAATGCGTTTCCTTACGCCTTTACTCTTTATTTTGGGCATCAATTATTCAATACGGAAATATCCAAATATTCAAAACTTTTCTAAAGGGGACTTGGGACAGCAAACAGGGCTTGGCTTACACCAAATGCTACATTCTTATAATAGTCTAGCCACCAAAAGTGGACTAAACTCGAGGAGACATTCCTCGTCGTCGAAAGATGGGGAAACACTGTTTTCTATAAAAGCCCAATTGGCTTTTTTATAGTCTGGGTAAACGTCTGTGGACGTGGACCACGTAGCGTTGGAAAATTCCACTGTAACACTCATTGGAAAGACATCTCCCCCAATGGGGTGATAAAAACAGGGGAATCTAATATCCAGTAAAGCACAATCCAATGAGCACATACACTTACATCCAGTAATAACATAAAAGTACACACCTGAAAAACATATTACTTTACCCTACACCTTGTAGCTGGCCAGCAATTAATTAACATATTTCCAAAACCAGTAATGCTCAATCCGACCATTACAAGTGCTCCGAGGTTTTTCTTGGCTATGACATTTATGGTACGAAGGTTTCATACAAAAGATACAAATAACAAGTACGTACAGGAGACAAGCAAGTTGCTTGAAGCAACAGAGGGTTTCGTACCAAAGCAACAAAATGCAAGGGATACAACACCTGGATCTTCTTTGTAATCTTCAAAACAGCATTCACTGCAGGTGAACGGTGCAACTAGACTATAGAAAAAACGAACCTTTCCGAGAGTCACCCAATCTACAGGCAACTGAGCTGCTTATTTCGTCGCCCCGGTGTGGTTTCTTAATGTTCGTTTCAAACGACACTTGTTTCTTGTTTACTTATTCTTCTGAAATCTGCTTTGGCCTGAATCTTCCTTAATGCATCAAAATATCTGCTTTCGAAAATTTTAATGAGCACGTTTTAAGAACATCTCAACGACCAGAATGAGTGATGATTAGACGAAATTGATTAAGTGATACTCAGAAAGAATACTCATGCCCCTGGCGCTGACCACTCCGACGGTTAGTATATTTCATTTTACATAGAACTTTAAATAATATTTTTCTTCCATGTGCAGCAAGTTGTACCACAGTTATGTACGGAATTTGGCAACTTCGACATTACCGTTAACGAAACAAATAGTTGATGAAGGTACGATGAATAAAAACGAACTATAAAGATCACATTTTATGTATTTTCCGTCCATAATTATAATACATGAATAAAGTTAACCCACAGTTTTAAATTTTCACATGCAAATTTGCTTCATTATTCGGCCTGGTTGATTAGAGGATAACAGCAGTGTACGTAAAAATGATCAAGCATAGCGTTATGGACCTCAGGTTGAAATTCTAAGTAAAGCATGCACGTGCGAAAATCCCTCCACTTATTTCATGAGTTCATGATTCATGCTTATGTCACGTCGTAGATATGTAAAAAGAAGTTAGAGCGGTGTTTACAGTGTAACTGCGAATGCTCTATGCTATGGGTACTAATCAGAAAGTAGTATATCCATAGTTGAACTCACACTGACAGACAAACAATTTTATCGACATGTCAATTATTCCATAATACTAGATTTAAGACTACTTTCAATCCAATTTGCAATTATTTCAGAGCAATCGACAGGTATATGTTGTCAAATTGTTTACCCTCACTTACAAACAGACAAACCATTTGAGAACATTTTGCCGAGAGAAGTTGCCATAGGCATAACTTGCCGGGAGCAAGGGCGGGCAACCGCCCCCCCCCCCAAAAAAAAATAATCAGGTGTTGAGTGAAAGAGAGGTATATTCCACACATAAAATGTCAGAGACAGAAAATAGTTCAGAACTCAATGTGCTGTCAGGAATGTGTGAATATAAGAACACTAATCATAAGTTTCAACTCAGAACTTTCTTGTGTGTGAGGAACAACATTTACGAGAACATTTTCCAAATTTGAAATGAATTGTTCATAACATTATTGACAACCTCCGTGAGTTCAGGATGCTGTGAGAATTCTTTCTTGCCCTCGAAGGCTCAGGACCAATACACTGTATACTCAAAACTACTGGGCACCAAATACTTCGCCTTATTGCTGTTTTGTAGGTATATTTAAGAAACGAATGATATTAATAGGTCCAAAATTATAAATAAATTTTACTCGGACGCAACTCGTCAAGAAAGGAAACTGAAGCTTCATTAGATTTTTGATTGATTTGGTGTTTTAAGTCCACTTTATGCACAGTAAGACTAATCGGGACTGGACCAACAATTTAAAGTGGGATCCGAACCACTTTGTACCTCCACCGTGTATCGAACCCGGGACCCCTTGATTACAAGGCGAGGACGCTACCACTGCGCCATCGGGGAGGCCTCTGAAGCTTCATTAGAACTAGAAGCTTCACTCATACTTGTGTGCTATATGTGGTATGTGGCGGATCGGATTTATATGTTATATAAAGATCGAAATAGGCTATGCATAAAAACACCTTCGAAATTGTATTATGGTCTATATATGTTTATGACCTCACGGATACTCTTGGGGATGCCACGTCTCACATGATTACAAATACTGAAGGAATTCCCGTCTAAAGCCCACATTTCTTGCGTGGCTGGGTACCATTATTTTTCAACATAGATAGCCCAAACTACTGTATTTCTATCACTTGTATTTGAAGAATGTATATCGTTTACAGAGGAGGAATTGATGAGTTACTGGGCTCATTTATAGTTTTCTTTTGCATTAATAGAACCATGATGCACTAGAGGTATTTACTGCTCAACATGAGTGAGAAAACGTGCTGCAAACAAATTGTAAAATAACACGACGCGTTTTACACGCTAAAAAATAGTTTAAGTATACTGTGCTAGATGAAACTAAATTCAATCAAACAACCTCACATCGGACTGCATACTTTGCACACCATGGCACAGATTTTTCAAAGGCCTGAAATTCTGGCCAAAGCACATGACCTGTTTTCTTGAAAAATATTATTATTTAATGAGGATACAGAGGTAAAAAAATGATGATAAATAATTCAGAATCACCCCTTCCCCTCTCCAGGTACACTTTGGACGTCATCGTATATACATGGTTGAGCTCTGATTCTTGTTCTTTAAAAAATGGCAGAAATACAAAGAGCGAACTATCGTGCCCTCTCACAGAAAAGACTACAAAATTTAGAAAGAGAACTACATTGGTTAAATGTCCAATTTATAAAGTAGGTATTGTCCAGGTTTTCAGGGCTTTGGAAATACTGTGTGGTCCTTACGGCATGGAGGAAGTCCTGCTCTTCACGACCACCGGAAATTACATGAAATCGTGGAAGATATATGCATGTGAAAATTTCCATACAAGTCGATATTTCTCTACGGCTCAAGTGCTGGGACGTGCACAGTGGATAGCAGAAAGTCAACGAATCTGAAAAGTTTCATGCTTTGTGACGTATAAATTATCTTGTTAAGTTGTTGTTCTAACCTGGCTTCATACACTAATACGATAATCGGGACTGGACCTACAGTTTAAAGTGGAATCCGAATCACTATGGGCCTCCACCAGGTATCGAACCTGGGTCCCTTGATTACAGTTTAAAGAATATTGACAACAATTGTATTTGTAAATTCCCACGTGAGTAACCAAATGTTACTTTAAGTATCAAAAATATTAAATTGAATATTTAAATGCGGACAGTTTGCAATATATTAAATAATTCTGGCATCAGCGAAAGTGCATGATCATCATCTATTCACTGTTGAAACAGTTTGACCTTAACTCCTTCAATATTAAAATTTCTAACATGTACCATTTGAAACAAGTATTTTCAGGTGGGGAAGGCCACCTTAAAACAAGCCCCCCAAGGACTAATATTTGCAATCAGAAAGAAGAATGCTCTTTTATCTCCTAAGTTTAAATTAAGTATAACAACAAAAGTTTGCTGTGTGTTTAAAATTTCTATTCGGCTTGTTAATTTTCCAATAAATAATTAATGGTTTTAAAAGTTTAATTAAAAATTGATTTTATATTAATGTAACTTTATAATTTTACAAATACAGTAGTTATGGGATGAAAAAAAATCGATCCTGCCCCCCCCCCCCAAGTTAGGTCCCAAGTTACGCCCATGGAAGTTGCTATTTAACATATCTATCAAATTACAAATTTCAATTTATAGCTCGAACAGTTTCGGTCACGTCACAACTTTAAAATTCAGGGTGATTCGAAAGTCGAAAGAGAAACACCCATATAATTTCTACAGATATTATAAACCGTGAATGCAATCACGTGCAGTATGTAGTCTATGTGTCCATACCTTACTTTCTTCTCCTGTTTTGTTATTTTACGATATTTTTTTACCTCTCTAGGTTAATCGCAACACAATGAGAATGAATTGTTGAAAGTGGATAGAAAGTTTTTTCTTTTTTTCTCAAATGGGAATAGGCAAATGACATATCAAATTCATATAAAATTTTCTGAAAATTTGAATGGTGAAATCTGGTTTTAAGATATCTGTATTACTTTCGAAGTTACGGGGTGTCAAAAAGTACCGACGTATAAACAGGCAAAAACATGGAACCACCCAATTTCATGACAACGCATAACGTTAAACCAATAATATCATTATCATTATGTCTTGGACTAAAGAGTGCAACAAGAATACCCGCTCCAACTTTAAATCCGCTTATTTTTTTTAATTGGAAAGGGGATCATGTGTCATACCGAAATAACGTGAAATTTTCTGAAATATCACATTTTGAAATCCTTTTTAAGGGATTTTTATTCGTTTTTGAGTGTCTGCATAATATAAAATTACGTACTTAATCATGGTTCTCCTGAACTCGAGAACTGTCAAAGATGTTTGATGTGTTACTTATCCCTATTCCCATTTGAATAAAGGTTAAATCAAATATGTCGAATCCAATATGGCGGACGGGGTATCTAACATGCCTCAGAGATGAAGCACTTTATCTCCTAATACCGCATATGGCTACATTAAGAGTCGATGTTTCAACTCGAACAGAAAATGTAAATTTTCAATAAAACTTCAAAAAAGCGAACTTCTAGTCTTTATATCGAAAATTAACAGACTATAACTGGGTAAATCTATGCGATATTGAGGATGTCAATACACTAACTAATAAGTTTTATGATATTTTATATAATATTTTGAATGACTGCGTACCACTGAAACGCATCAAGGTACCTAAATATCCTGTGTGGTTCAATGGTGACATTATTAGGAAAATAATTATATCATTACAAAAAGTGGGAAAAAGGTAATTGCAACGCAGAGTATCATGAAGAGAAATACAAGAATCTTAGGAAAGAGATAAGGAAAAGGCTAACAGCAGCGTACAAAGCGTACATCCGTGAGACGGAGGAAAACATAGGGATAGATGTAAATAATGTATGGACTTATATTAGAAATAAAAAGAAGGATTCAGGTAGTAATACGTTTGAATACAACAATGAAATCTTACACAATGGGCACGATATTGTAAATGCATTTATTACCTACTTTCTATCGGTGTACAAAGATGCTTCACAGTACTCTATAGTTGAATCAGATAAGTGCGAAATCGGAGTGCTTTCCGAACTCGATATGTCGCATATGGAATTGAATGATATCGAGGAAGCAATTAAAATATTGAAAGCCAAAAAAGCAGTTAGGATTTACATCATTCCTCCCTATGTGGTCAAGGGGTGCGCTGAACCGCAAATAAAACCATTGAGTATAATAATCAATAACATTTTAGAACATCACAACTTCCCATCAAAATGCAAAATCACTAAAGTTAATCCCTTCCCAAAAAAAGGCAAATGCAAAGAACGTTGATTGCTTTAGGCCAGTGTAAATTCTCTCAGTTTTTTGCAAAGTGTTTGAACAAATAATGTACGAGAGAATAATGGCCAACGTACGACCGGCTATATCTCCCATGTAACATGGTTTTATATCGCGGAGGTCGACAATCCCAAACCTTGCCGAATTTGCACATTTTGTAGCTTATGAATTAGACGAAAGGAGACAGGTAGATGTATTCTATGCTGACCTGGCCAAGGCGTTCGATTCGGTAAATCATGACATTTTACTTCAGAAGCTATCGTATTTTAATATTTCTGAAAAGTAATTATGCTGCTAAAATCTTACCTAATGGACCGAAAGCAATTTGTCAATTATAGAGGATACATATCTCGGGAATACCCTACGCCTTCTGGGGTGCCACAGGGATCCAATTTGGGCCCACTCATTTTCTTACTCTTTATTAATGACCTCCCGAAAATTATTACGAAATCACGTTGACTTATATTTGCTGACGATGTAAAAATATTTAGAACAATTTGCTCTGACGAAAACAGCCTTGACTTGCAGGCAGACGTAAATAGATTACTACAATGGAGCGAAAATAATAGACATTCATTTAATCTTGATACATGTCAGGTAATGTCTATAACAAACGCTGAAATAAAAAGAAACTTCCAGTGTCAGATGGGAGGAAAATAAATAGCTAAGGTCACTAAATTCACGGATCTTGGTATCACGTATGACGCAAATCTATGTTTTAAAGAGCATATGCATCATATCGTTAACCAAGCATATAAGAAATTAGGATTGATAAAATTATATGGGGAAGATCTAGAAAGTACAACAATATTAATAATTTTTGTATGTCTCCCTAGTACGCTCACTCGTAGAATATGCATCGGTAATATGGCAGCCCTTGGACAGAAAAAAACGTATGCGGGAAATAGAAAAGATTCAGTCCAAGTTCTTGAGGTTCATAAAGTATGAGAAGACAAAGTATATCCTAAATTCAATCCGTACTCTGAGCTTGTATCGCAGTTTAACATTGAAGAAATTGAAGAAAAGTTTAATCTTAATTTGATGAGCATGTTATATAAAATTGCAAATAACAAAATAGACTCTATGGGGTTAATATCTGTATTACAATATCATGTACCTCAAATGAGAAGCAGACCGAAAACCGGTTTGTTTGATGTACCAAAATCTAGAACAAATTATGTACGCGTAAATATATCTCCGATGTGGAAAATGGGTAAAACTTACAATGAAGTAGTAGCAAATGATCCGAGCGTTGATATAAACAGTCTGTCATTTCAAACATTCAAAATAGAACTACTGGCTCAGTGGAGAAAGGGGGGGAGGGGTTCGTCTGTATAGGAATTAGTGAAACAATTTATGTTATGCACAGGTATATGTAATGCACATATATAATGCACAAAATGTATGCATGTCTCAATGGAACAATGTTCTGTGGCATCATTTGTTAAATAAATAAATAAATAGATAATATCTGGAGAAAATATATAGGTGGTTTCCAACTCTTGTATTGGATTGGAGATAATTTACACCGGGATTGTTTAGCATTTTCTTTGTCGTAATATTGTGTTTATTTTTGCGGATGTAGCGTCAACAGATTCTGTGATATGGATGTCTCACCTCGCATCGACTCTTGTCCCTCACGGCCAGACAGAAGGACCGTCCGATAGAGATGTGTTTACCTACTATCTGTTAGGTCTATGAGATTTTTGAATTTGTAGATTTGAGACACTGATCGTTCATACGGGCTGATGGACTTGGACAGAAACACTTTACACATTCGCTAATCAGTTTCCTAAAAGGAATGTAAAATAACCCAAAAATATAATATAAAAATAATATGGCAATGAATATCGTGTTTAGTAACTTTACAGAAAATCATGAAAAATAAAGTTGGATATTACACAGCCTTTACCCAGTCAGAACTATATTTTTTAATATATATTAAACATAGCTTGTTTATTGTGATAAATGTGAGGTAAAAGGTAAAGTTCCCCGTGCAGATAGCACCGTGCCATAAAGGCACATTTAGGGGATATAGGTATAGGACCCCTCATATTCTCGAACTCGATCTCGGCCATTTGGAGGTGATGTGATGAGCAGCACGCTGCCACCGCCTTTACCCCTCATGGTTGGCCCCAGGTAGCAATAGATTTGAAACTGTGTGAGCCCAGACCCGCTTTATGCGGGGACAAGGCCGGAAAAAAATCCGAAAGTATATCATGCCCCACCCGGAAATCGAACCCTGGTCATCCGCTTGGCAGTTAGACGTCCTGAGGAAAATAACTTCCATTATTTTTTTATCACATCATTCGTAGCACATATTTTGCAATATCAACTTTATAATAAAAGATGTTTGTATTTCGACGTTCACAAGATGGGACGTTTGACTTCCAATATACCTACATCACACGATGCAGTTCAAAGTGATTCCAGCGAAGGAACTCAAGGTCGAAATGGAGCAGTGGACATGCTGTGAGCAACTTCCACAAATGTTCTCTGGGGCTGCTGTGTTTTTATCAACAACGAAACACAAGACATTAGGTTCCAAGCATGTGTGTGGGTATCACGAATCGAGGCATTGCAATCTGAACTTCTAACCTGTCACGTTTCTCCTTTCCTTCTCAAGTCACAAGGCAGCTCATTCTGATATGCTTACGTCACGGGGAACGACCTACGTTGTTTTATTCACGTCTGCTGAAAGGTTTTTGGAAACTATGAATTAAGTTAATGAGAAGCGGAAAATTGAAGGATCTTTTTTTGTGATTGGGTGCTTGTTTATTTACTCATCATTGCTTATATGCACAATTAGCTGAATTGATTGATTGATTGATTTGGTGTTTTAAGTTCACTTTATGCACAGTTACGCTAATCGGGACTGGATCTACAGTTTAAAGTGGGATCCGAACCACTAGGTGCCAGGGACCCTTTGATGACAAGGCGACGACTCTGCCACTGAGCCGTCGAGGAGGCCTCACAATTAACTGAACAGCGACGAGAGGATAACGGTGTATAAAAAGTGAAAATGAAGGGCAGGGAATTAAGCGTCAGCGGCACTATCTCGGCAGTCGCCTGAATAGACTCAACAAGACAACGAGAACTCTTTAGGCTGTCGTGAGATGTGAAGCAGTGACCACCCAAATATAAATACGTATATCCTTTACCGAGAAAAATGAAAAACGTAATACAACTGATAGCGAGTGGTTGGAGCTGCAATCAAGGTTCCCCGGGACAGATTCCACATTAAACTGTAATTCCAAACACGGTTAAAAATATATGCTAACTAACTTACTCTATTGTATTTACACATACGCTGAGGAATTTACGTAGAGGCTTCGCCGATAGGACGTTGATCTTGTAAATATAGGTTCCAGGATTTGATTTCGTTTGGGGTCACGTTTCAAGTTGTCCTTGTCGCGCTTTGAATTTGTACCTCCAGTTCGAACAGATCGGGCATACAGTGGACGTAAACTTCCGCTCGATTCGGTAAAAAATAATAATACTGGGAAAATACATCTGCAAGAGTGAAAAAGCAGCATTAGGCTTCTTACTAATTTCCTGGAAGCGCCATTGAATTCATGACAGAAATAGACGTTATTTAATTTCGTTCGCATTAAGACGATCCGATTTTATGATGTTATTTATCTAAATTTAATTTTTCTTCGATTTCTTCCACACTTTTACGTCAACCATAAAACTTTACGTTATTTTACAGAATGAAATATTCAATGTTTGTCTCGCATTCTCAGAATATAGTATAAAAATTTGTAGCGTAACTCATGGGGGGGGGGGGGAGCAGAATATTTTCTTTTTTGCAGCTCATAGAAATATCATCCAGAAATATTTTGATAAATAGGTGTTACATTTGCAAAATCATAAAATTACTGATTACTTTAATCCTCGGGTTTCAGGAGTTAACAAAAGTACCATTATCTCGTGATAAACCCAAACAAATTGGGAGCAAGTGTCTCCTATGCACCTACTAAGTTACGCCTATGGTTGCTGCACATAAATACGTCGCTGAAAACCCATAACAGTTTGAAGAATCAGTGATTCCTTCCTATTAGGCTGCAACAATAATGAATGAATTGAAGCGGGACGGTGCAGTTTACAGGTATCTGAATACCTTAGTGGTAGCAACTGTCGTCTTTGACTGTCTCTAAGTCATCGAGCAACTTGGCAACAATATTAAACGTACAATAGCATTGTTACATTCAAAAAGGCATATTTGAAAAAATATAAATTCTATTCACATTTTTACATCACATAAATTGGTATTGAATTTAATTGATAGTATTTACGTGCAGAGAATGTTCTGAGAAGCTTCAAATTCGATAGCCCCCTTAAACACACCAGTACCTTCAACAAAACGATTTTTGCAGAATTGGTCTAATTACTTTTGGGACAGAACTTGCATAATATATAGGCTGTGTCCTAGAGAACAGTAAGTTTACAGTCAAGAAACAAAAAACAAAATAGGTATTGACTTTGTTCTTCCCTCGTTTTTTAGTCTGTGGTTTTACTCCCTACACATCGCAGTAATTAAGTACCAAAAGACGTTTCTTCACTTCAACTGAATCTTAATCTTTTCTCGCTATCGAGGTTGAAGCAAGAAAAAATAAGTGGGGAAAATAACTAAACAACATGTATTTACCCGTGATAGGGCCTCTCTAACTTTACACTTTTAACGGACGTATTTTTAGCTCATGACTTCCTTCAGACACTAACACTAACATTAAGGCACACGACACACAATGTAACCTATCCTAACAAAACATTACCAAACCAATTACACACTTATGTGATTTTGTATATGTATTCATAAATATTATTAATGTTGAACACTAACACACATTTACCTCCTACTATTATTAACGTTTATTTTAATCTTACTTATCTCCTCGTAGAATGCTGTAAAACCAACGTTGTTCAGGAAAACCGAACAAATTTGGTTCTTCATGCCAATGTCACAGCGAATTACTGTAAACAAAAAAATAAGGAAAATAAAGGATGAATCAAAAAGGGAATCCGTAAAAGAAAAATCGCGGAACTCACGCCCTGAGTTAATTTTAAGGTACCAGGGCATAAGAAAATACCTCCGAAAGTATGGTGTTCCCCCCTTTTTCCTTCTGATAATTCTAAACCCATCAAAATACTCAGTCATCTGTAAAAGTAAAGGTTGAGCAATGTTCCGCAACCTTCTTGTCCTCGCAGAATACCATAAATTATCCAGTACTGAACACGGCACATCATAAAATTTATTTATGTAAAAAATATACATTACGGCACTGTTGATATAAATTAAAAGTTTGGGAATGAGTTACAATATAATCAGTTAAAAATACTACTACTACTACTACTACTACTACTACTACTACTAATAATAATAATAATAATAATAATCCAATTCACTGCACTCATAGGTACTTTTGGTATTATTATTATTGAAACGATTCATGCAGCTGATTATATAGATCCGAAACGCCTGTAGAGATTAAGTATGTGTAATAACAAACTGACCCTTGCCATCAAGGGGTGTCTTATTTAAGTCATGACAATGACAGAGCAAAAAATACAAACTTAAGAAAACAAATTTGTAAAGTAAAAAGTCAAGTGCTTCCCTGTGCATTGCACCATGCCATGAAGGAGTAGAGTGTGGAGTTTGGACCCTACACATTCTTGATCACGGTCGAAGGTGGGGGTGAAGTGATCAGCACCACGTCCATGACCACCTTCTTTCGTCAAAAGTTTTCTCAAGGTGCCCACTTTACATGACGCTGGGTGGGCGCCAGAACCGCTTGAACAGGTGGAAAATATACTGGTTCTCCCCCGCTGGGGATCGAACCCGGGTCTCTCGCATGGTAGTCAGATTAAATAATTTACATTCAATTTGTTACTACAGACAAAAGTTCGCAGCACACCCGTGACCTTGTGGAGGAACACCGGTTGCGAAACATAGATTTAGATAGAGGGCAATGGCGCCAAATAATAAGAATTAAAAGTATTTCAGAAATCGAATTCCAGAAAGCTGTGGGGTAAAAAGTGACCTTCAGCCAGACACTGTCTCAACCTCTCCTGACGAGCGCCGATACACCTTGAATATCTTGGCCTATGACCGGGAGGTGATTCTCCGGTACCCACAAGGTCTACTCGGAAAGAAATCGTGTGTATGCGCTCCCCCTCTCACCGCACCACCACCCGAAACCTCCCCCCTTACTCCACTTCCCCCCGGGTACCGACAAGGACGATAAAACCAGAGCGTGTGGGTGTGTAACGCGGACGCGATTTTTCTGCCACCTGGTGTGGAAAATGGTAAGCTCATCCCACACGTTGCATTGAAATTTGCCACCCTATGGGG